>NW_015168989.1:0-1426 GCF_001447785.1 Gekko japonicus
TCTTAGATGTTTTGTTTTATTTAAATATCGTCACCAGCAGGAGGGTTATAGGGATGTCCACAATTTTCTGCTACAACAAGAGATGTCCTGGATCTTCAGATTGGGCACATTAGCCCCTGGTGGTCTGAACTTAGAATGGGATCTTCCTTGTTTTCTGTAAAGTAAAATATTACATTGGTCTTCAAGTGTCCTTGATGTCTGCTGTATGTGTGATATCACACAATGTGTGATATGCTGATGTAGACAATTTTAATGTTTTGCATAGCTGACGCTAGTCGTTTATTTAAGTGTGGCTGCGGTCACATGGAGCATTAGGCACGCTAGAGAGACGGAAAATAGGCAGATTTTCCGGGCACAATCTCACCGCCACATCTGGGAAACGTAGACCTCCCGTGGCTCACCCGAGGCTTCACTCCGAAGATGCGCTGTAAAAAACTAGTACCTCCGAGGGACTAGTTTCCGGAGACCGCGGGGCAAGGGCAGGCGTCAGATCACATTTCCGGTGGTAGCTCATGGCATCCGGTGTCCGCCCATGTCCCGTCACGAAAAGGGTTTTTTTTGTCAAGTCTCCATGGGTGCGCAGAAGCACCCAATGGCACATGCGAACACTTGGGTAAAAAAAAAAACAACCCCCCCGCGGCGCCGCTTCTTTGCCGCGCCGCAGGAATGAGGTATGATCAGCACCACCCCCCAACCACGGGACATCGTCGGGACATTGGGCGGGACGTTTGATCCGGCTGCCACACGGTAGTTCGCTCCGGGGCAAACAGCCACGCCACCCCCCGCAATATCCGGCCTGTGTGACCGGGGCCTCTGTTTCTTTAATGCATTGAACAGCTGCAGTGTGTGTATAACCATTAACTTTAATTGATTGGCCAACGTGTCTCTTTAAATTTGATGCTTTGCTTACTGGTGGCTATCTCAGGCTTGTCACTAGGGACGCTTGCCGCCATGCGCTTGTGAATTCTTGGAACCTAGGTAAGCGCCATGCTTTCTATTTCTGTTTCGAAACCTTGTCTACCGCAGCTGTTCTAGCCATTATGCACCTTGTATTTTCATTCTGATTGTTTAGTGGAAGTCCCACAAGCCTTATGAAGACTAACAGCTTGATAAAGAAATCGATTCGAAACAGGCCTCTCGTATATTACAAACCTTGATGTCTTCATGCTTCAAGGGACTCGTCTTCAGCTGTTACAGAGGATGTGCCTTTCTGTTCTTACGGCCGAAGAGGATTGTTGATTGGCTCGGTCCCTTTAAGTTTATACGTCCTGCTCGTATTGATGTGTCTTTTAATGTAATAGAACAAATTTAGAGTCCAGTGACACCTTTAAGACCAACAAAGTTTTATTCAAAGTATGAGCCTTCGTGTGCATGCGCACTGTGCGCGTGCACACAAGAGCTCATACTTTGAATAAAACTTTGTTGG
>NW_015168989.1:1600-2832 GCF_001447785.1 Gekko japonicus
AGTAGGTGGGACTGAGAGAGCTCTTTCCAGAACTGGCCTTGAGAGAAAAGCTCTGACAGAACTATGGCTTGCCCAAGGTCATCCAGCAGCTGCAAGTGGAAGAGTGGGTTATCAAACCCGGTTCTCCCAGATTAGAGTCCGTGCACCTAACCACTACACCAAACTGGCTTTGAACTTTGCACGATAGTTTATATTAGAAGACTCCGGATATTTTTTTTGGGGGGGAAACAGATTTTGTTTATATTCTTTAAGATTGCTTTGGTATGTTTGTTTGATTATATTTGATTATATAGCGTTCCGTGCGCCTTGGTGTTTAGTCATGCCGGCCACGTGACCACGGAAACGTCTTCGGACAGCGCAGGCTTTTCGGCTTTGAAACGGAGATGAGCACCGCAACCCTAGAGTCGGATTCGACTGGCTTTCGAGCCAGGGAGACCTTTACCTTTACCGTGATTATATTGCTGGTGCCCTTCTCCTTGCTTGTTTGCTCATCGTGGAAGAGAGGGCAAGCAAAACTGGCAAATCTGAAGAGAAGAAGAGAAGCCCCCCCCCCAAACAATCCCCCGGTTTTTGTTTCTCTTACTGCCTCTGTTGCACCAGGATTATGATGCGAGCTCTGGAGAAACAGACACAGCCTTCCGGCAATTCTCCTCCTAAGAAATTCTGCTGGGATCAGTTTGCTGCGATACGTTCAGCTCTCTGGCTTTCGTCCTTCATACCTGGGATTAGGAACCATTCCTGTTCCCCTATTTTTAATTGCTTTGCGCTGAAATTCTCTCCTTTTCTTCCTCAGCCCCCCCAGCGACGTTTCTGGTCCTCAGAGTCCACCGGAGCAATCCACCGAAAAGCTGCCTCTGAACTGAAGCAGCCCCATGCCAGAGTGAGATATCTCTCTTGATCTACAGAAAATTGGCCAACACAGTATTCTCTCCCCAAGCTTTTGTTTTAAGTCCATGCTATTTACTGGGTTTTCACAAACTGTTCCCTCCAGCTGCTAATTGTGTTTCACTCACTTCCAGGGGTCGTTTCGTAGAAAAAGAGCTAGGGGAACTCATTAGCATAACTCATTAGCATATGCCACACCCCCTGACATCACCGGAAGTGTGTCATAAGGCCACACACCCCGCCCCAACGGTCCCGGCCGCCACCGTCGGCCTTGCAGCTCCACTGCCGAGCCCCATGAGGGGCCCGGCGGTGGACCTGCAAGGCCGGCAGGAGTGCAAGGAAGCCCC
>NW_015168989.1:2956-3203 GCF_001447785.1 Gekko japonicus
GGTCCCCCCCCCCCGTACCTCACCCGGGGGAACTGCAATCCCCCGCAATCCCCCCCCCCGAAATGACCTCTGCTCACTTCTTATTTTTTTATTTGTTTTATTCGACTTCTATCCCGGCCTCCCTCCATGGCAGGATCAGGACGGGTTACATCAGATTTCATAAAAATACAGTATATAAAACACAAAGGAATTGGTGAAAGTACAATTAAAACACTAACAAATTACAAGTATATCCTTCAGCTGGTGC
>NW_015168990.1:0-2108 GCF_001447785.1 Gekko japonicus
AAAATTTGTCAATGACAGGCTGGCCCTGATTCCAGGGTTGCCACGCGGAGGCAAGCCATGGGAAACCCTCCTCTTTCTGTCTCCCGCCGTGGCCTGGATGGCCTCTGGCTAGCCTGATCTCATCAGGTCTCAGAACTTAGGCAGGGTCAGCTCTGGTCAGCCCTCGGATGAGAGGCCACCAGAGCCCCACGAAGAGGAAGGCCACCTCTGCCTACCTCTTGCCTTGACAACTCAAAACTCTGTGGGGTTGTCATCACCTGGCTGCAGCTTTACGGGACTTTGCCACCACCAAAACACACCCAGCCCAGATGGGAGTTTCCGGCTCAGCGGTGAAGTGTTCTTGGGGTTTTGCGTGGCTCTAAACAGGATCCCTTCCCCCCCCTTTCCCGTCTCCAGAAAAACGCCTTTCCCGTGGGATCTCGCACGCCAGCTCCACCATTGTCTCTCTGGCTCGCTCCCACGTCTCCAACAACAGCAGCAGCGGTGGCGGCGGCGGCGGCGACCACCTCTTGGAGATGCCGATTTGCACCTTCCAGTTGCCCGATCTCACTATGTACAACGAGGAATTCCGCGGCTTCATAGAGCGGGATCTCATTGAGCAATCCATGCTGGTGGCCCTGGAGCAGGCTGGTAAGCGCTCGGTCCGTGATCTGGTGTTCCCTCTTCCAGGCCCTGGCCCTTGACACCTGGTGGGGCTGGCGTGTGCTGGGGCATGCTCCTAGAAACGCAGTCCGTGCGTGTTCAGGAGAAGAAGGCTCTCTTGTTACAGCTTTGTTGTTCTTTGCTTGGCCCCACTATGCTTCGACTGAGACGGGGGGGGCGCCCCTACCGGGTTTCTTTTGTGTGAGTGTGAAGTGTCGTCAGGTCGCTTCTGGCTTGCCATGACCGTGTGACTTAACCACCTCCAAAAGGTCCCATTGCTCCCCCCCCCCCCCCCAAAACTTTTTTTTTTGATCCTGGTCACATGTGCTGGAAAATGCGGGGGAGAAGCGAGCCTATTTGTGCTGCAGTAATTTGACCCGCCGCTGCGTGATCAGATGCAGCGGCAGGTGAATCGGGGTTGTTTCTTTGCCGTGTGTTTCTGGCGCGCTCCATCGAGGGACGCAATCTGAGCGCACTGGAGCGATCACACGGGAAACTCCTTCTGCGGCCCGCCGCAACCCATTTGAGGCTGCGTTTCCCCAGGTACTTTGAAACTCCGCGTCTTTGGCGGAGTGCAACGGGTTGCCGACGGGTGCGGGACGCTTGCCAGATGTTCCCGTGTGATCACGCCGTCAAAATCCGCCCGGCAGTCATGCCTCTCGCGCGCCTACTTCTGCGTGGGATCAGGGCCTTTTATTTTCAATATAAGACAAAACAAACACAAGCGAACCAGCACACACCAAGAAAAAACCCCATAAATTTGGGGGTTACAAGTATCTTCTTATTATATCTATTACATGACCTACTACGTTGTATAGCTATGAAATAATCAGTTTATATCACCCTATATTTTTTCTGTAGCTGTTCTGCGTTATATTTAAAAATTTCAAAAGGTCCCATTGCTGACAGCCTCAGTCAGTCTTGCAAACTTTCTCAAGGCCTCTTCACAAATCAAGTTGCTAAGAACAGTTCCTAAGTGTCAGGACCACTCGGTGAACCGTCTTGGGGTCTGAGAACTGGATTTCTGTCCACCAGAGAGGGGGTGTCATGGGCTGCCGTTGGTGCTGCCGGTTCTCTGATGTGCCCTTAAAACTGGTGACCCTGCCGGAGGTTTGAAAAGAGAGCTTTAAGCCCTGACCCGGACAGCCCAGGCAAGCCCAATCTCGCCAGACCTCGGAAGATAAGCAGGGTCGACTCTGGAAAGTACTTGAATGGGAGACCTCCTTGGGATGCCAGCAGTCGGGAGAACAGGGGCAGGCTTTATTCAGCCACCTCTCTGAATATCCTCCAGGCCCCCAGTAGGGGTCAGTCACCAGAGATCGCCACGACTTCCAGGTGCTTACACACTCACTCACACACGCACATTAGATTTATACCCCTGCTCTTCACTACCCGAAGGAGTCTCAAAGCGGCTGACAAACTCTTTTCCCTTCCCCTCCCCACAACAGACACCCTGTGAGGTAGGC
>NW_015168990.1:2220-3323 GCF_001447785.1 Gekko japonicus
GATGGATGGATGGATGGATGGATGGATGGATGGATGGATGGATGGATGGATGGATGGATGGGGGGAGAGAGAGAGAGAGAAGGATGGATGGATGGATGCGCATTCAGGTAGCACGTTGTTTGTCTGCCTGTGGAGTTTCCAGTCCCTCCTGTTGCAAGGGAGAGGCCTCAGCAGGGCGTGTCCTCCTCTGGCAGAATCTGCCGTTGGTTGGGACACGGGCACCTGCCGCTGAGGAGCTCTTGCCGCGTCCAGCCATGCGGCAGTTTCTGTCCAGCTTCCTTTACAATATTGTTGCTCCAAAAAATGGCACCCCGACCATGAGAAAGGGGTCTCTGGCCCTTCCAAGCTGTCTGACTCGGACGTGGCCTTGTGCCTGTTTCACTGCAGGCCTCCTGACTGGCCCGGGCCAGGCTCTGCCTACGTGGCGAGGCGGCCTGCCTGAACGGGGGCTGTGTGCAGCAGGGCAGTCGGTCCTCCGTTTGAGCCAGGGAGCGCGTGTTGCTGCTGGCCTCCGGGCTGCTCAGTGCAACAACAGACACACCTTGGCAGACGTCGCCCGGAGTTGCCCGGGGAAAGAAGGAAGGAAGGAAGGGCGGGAGGCAAACTTGATGGGGATGATGATTCATCATGGGCAGGGCCTCTCTGAAGCCTTCTGGGAGCATTTAGAGGTACCCGCGGAATGCTGGTCCGTCACCCACGGCAGCTGCGGAGTCAGCTGTGCGGAGTTCCCTGGCTGCCGTTCAGAGGGTGCTGCCCGCACAACCGTGTTGGGTCTCGCAAGGCACCTGGACCCAGTGGTGTTTTCTCACCTGCGTTGGCCTGGCTGGCCTCTGCCACGGGCTGTCTTGTCTCCCTCACCAGTTGCTGTGGCTTTGAATTCTCCTTCTCCTTTTTCTTCTCCTCCTCCTCCTCCTTCTTCTCCTCCTCCTTCTTCTCCTTCTACTCCCCCTTTTTCTCCTCCTCCTCCTTTTTCTTCTCCTCCTCCCCCCCCCATCCTACGAGTGGGCTTAGGGCGGCTTACAACATAAGATTCATAAAGCAATAAAAGCGATAAAACAACACATGGCAGAATAAGGATTAAGTGGTTAAGACGCTGAACTGCA
>NW_015168991.1:0-3045 GCF_001447785.1 Gekko japonicus
TCTCCAGCCAGCACCTGGAGGTTGGCAATGCTAAATGCACCCCAACATCACCATGACGACCTACTGCAGCTGCAGCTCTTATCCTTGGGGGGGGCAGGTTCCCTTCAAGGTGCCGATTTGGAGATGGGGGGGGATACCACAGGAGCTGGAAGTATCATCCCTGACGTGCCGACGTCACCAGAAGTGACGTTGCACACTGTGCCCGCATCACCCAGAAGTGATGTGGGCACGTCAGGGGCAATGCTCTGGTTGTTGGGCAAAACTCTGTGGTAAAATCGCCCTCAGACCATAGAGTTTTGCCCCAAAACTAGAGTGCCCTCCTCCCCTGACATCAACGACATGCCAACGTCACTTCTGGGTGATGCAGGCACATTGCTCCACACTGCTGTTGGCAGGGGACTTCCTCCTGCCATCCAGCTGGCCGGCAGCACACAAGAGCCCAAAAAATCGGGGACTGGCCGTCCTACTTGTCCTATAACCAATACCTAAGCGAAGCCATTGGGAGAGAGCCTGAGCAGGTCCACTCAGAAGAAGTTCCACTGTGTTCCACGGGGAAGAGATTTTAGGATTGCAGCCAGTGGCTGTGGTCACACGGAGCATTAGGCACGCTAGAGATACGGAAGATAGGCGGATTTTCCGGGCGCGATCTCACCGCCACATCTGGTAAGCGTAGAGCTCCCATGGCTCACCCGAGGCTTCACTCCGAAGATGCGCTGTAAAAGGTACTAGTTTCCGGAAACCGCGGGGCATGGGCGGGTGTCTGATCGCGTTTCCGGTGGTAGTTCTGGCGCCCGCCCATGTCCCCTCGCAAAAAGCTTTTTTTCCCCCTAAGTCTCCACGGATGCGCACAAGCACCCAACGGAGCATGCGCACACTTTAGTTTAAAAAAAAAACCCCACAACCCCGTTTGCCCTGCGGCCCCACTTCTTTGCAGCGCCGCAGGATTGTCCTGTGATCGGCACCTCCCCCCTAACCACGGAACCTCCATGGGACCCCCACGGGATGTCTGCTCGCGCAACCGTGCGTTATTTTGCCCCGGGGCAAACAGCCACGCTTCCCCCCCGCATTTTCTGGCCCGTATGACCGGGGCCAGTGTTTCCTTTCCAAGATCCTTTGTGAACGTAAGAACATCAGAAGAGCCCTGCTGGATCAGAGCAGTGGTCCATCTCATCCAGCATCCCATCTCACACAGGGGCCAGCCAGTTCCCCTGGAGGGCCAACAACAGGGCAGAGAGGCCGAGGCCTTCCCCTGATATGAACCTCAGAAGAGCCCTGCTGGGTCAGACCAGCGAGGGTCCATCTAGTCCAGCATCCCGTCTCACACAGGGGCCAGCCTGTTCCTCTGGAGGACCCACAACAAGGCAGAGAGGCCGAGGCCTTCCCCTGATAAGATCCTCAGAAGAGCCCTGCTGGGTCAGACCAGGGAGGGTCCCTCTAGTCCAGCATCCCGTCTCACACAGGGGCCAGCCAGTTCCTCTGGTGGAGGGCCAACAACAGGGCATAGAGGCCGAGGCCTTCCCCTAATAAGAACCTCAGAAGAGCCCTGCTGGGTCAGACCAGCGAGGGTCCATCTAGTCCAGCATCCCGTCTCACACAGGGGCCAGCCAGTTCCTCTGGAGGGCCAACAACAGGGCAACCTGCCTAGCAAATAAGTCTTTGGAAGCTACTAGGGCACAGAAATCTGTAGGGCCCTGTCTGTCCACTCATCTATACCATCATCATTTGAAGACTAAAATAACACCAGCCAATGCCCCTCCCTGATGAAAAGAGTACAAACTTTTCTGATGCTTTCCTCCTGGGCAACTTTCAGGCACATCACGCGTGCCAAAGTAACCGAATGCAACAGTTGGGCTAGAACAGAACTCCGCGGCACAACTAAGGCTGTTCAGTAGAAGAGTGGTGTTTCTTGCCCCCGACCCTACTGGCCCAAGCTAGCCTGATCTCAGAAACTAACCAGGATCAGGCCTGGTCAGTATTTGGGTGGGAGGCCACCAAGGAAGTCCAGGGTTGCTCCGCAGAGGCAGGCAAGGGCAAAACACCTTGATTCCTCTCTTGCCTTGAAAACCCTACAGGACCCCTGTGACTCAATGGCACGTTCCACCACCACTGCTTCAAAGAAGACACATTTAGCCTGTGGAACTCATTGCCACTGGATACAGTGATGATCCACAGCACAGGCGGCTTCTTTAGAAAAAGGTTTAGAGAACACAGGAGCAGGGGTCATTTCCTGCAGGAGCACACAGGAGCGGAGCTCCGGCAGTAAAGAGCCCAGGGGGCGGGCACATGCAACAAGCCCCACCCCCTGCTCCCAGCAGCCCTCAGTCAGAGCAAGAAGCAGCCAAGTAAGTTGCAGAGCCCTCACGGCCCAAAACAGTCCAGTGGCACCTTTAAGACCAGGTTCTATTCAGGTACAAGCTCTCCCTCCTCTGTGAGGACAGATCTGCATGCCCCCCCCCCCCGCAATAGCTAGCAATCCAAAAGAGTCCAGTGGAGCCTGAGCGGTGGGTGTTGCCTCCTGACACACTTCCGGTGATGTCAGGGTGTGTGGCATATGCAAATAAGTTATGCTAATAAGTTATGGTAATGAGCTCCTGCACCTCTTTTTCTATGAAATGACCCCTGCATAGGAGTAAGTGTCTCCTTGAAGCAACCTAACAAGGCTGCCAAGCTTTCCACCACCACTGCTTCAAAGAAGACATATTTAGCCTGTGGAACTCACTGCCACTGGATACAGTGATGATCCGCAGCACAAGCGGCTTCTTTAGAAAAAGGTTTAGAGAACAAAGGAACAAGTGTCTCCTTGAAGCAACCTAACAAGGCTGCCAAAAGTGAAACTTTCATTGTTGGGGAAATAATAGTGTCTCTTTCCGTTGTCCCACTGAGTTCTCATAGCCAAGTAAATAAACTGCTGTTGGGGGAAAAGTTTGGAGAAGGACGTGACTTGCCCTCTGCTGCCTGTATGGAACTCATCAAGGCTTGGTCCTCACCCTCAAAGTTTCCCCCAGTGCACATCTTTCATCTCTGAGAGCCAGTTTGGTGTCGTGG
>NW_015168992.1:0-183 GCF_001447785.1 Gekko japonicus
GGGGGGGAGAAGAAAAGGACAAAGGAGAATCAGAAAGGAAATGGCTCAGCCAAGACCAACAGAAAGCCTGTAATGGAGGCAGAAACTCCACACTTTTGGAGGAAGAATTATTTTGGGAAATACAGTGTTCAGACACACTGACTTGCAATGCGAAGAAGAGGAGGAGGAGGAGGAGGAGGAGGA
>NW_015168992.1:1003-3117 GCF_001447785.1 Gekko japonicus
TTGCTCTGGAGCCCTCCTTCCTGAGCTAGGGCAAAAATGTGTGAGCCGGAGGCTAAAAAATGGTGAGCTAGCTCACACTAACTCAGCTTAGAGGGAACACTGGTTGCGGTGCTCATCTCCGTTTCATACCCATTTATAAATCCCATCCAACTTCCCCATAACTTATAAATACTCATAATCCCACTCAAAACCTACAGTTCATTCTAACTCGCATAATGCTATTTCCCTGCATCTTCTTCTATACCTAAAACGAAAAGTTGAAAGGGTTGCCTCCGATTATGGGTGCTATAGAGAAGCACTCTACAGCGAGAGGGGAAACCGCCTCTCATCCTATATATGGAGGTCTTGGGGGGGGGGACACGCTCTTCGCCTCCTTGCTACACCCATTCATGACAATAAAAGCTCCAAACTTCAAATTAGACAATTCCATATTCCTATCCTGCTTAAACATGTTTGGAGATACTGTCCACCACCAGCAGACACACATGGGCATGCAAAGCAGTTTGGTCTCATGGTTAAGTGTGCGGACTCCACTCTGGGAGAACCGGGTTTGATTCCCCACTCCTCCACTTGCACCTGGCTGGATGACCTTGGGCAAGCCATAGTTCTGGCAAAGATCTTGAAAGAGCATTTCTGTCAAAGCTTCCTAAGCCCTGCCTACCTCACAGGGTGTCTGTCGTGGGGAGGGGAAGGCAAAGGAGTTTGTAAGCCGCTTTGAGACTCAGAGTGAAGGTAAAGGTAAAGGTTCCCTTGCTTGAAAACCAGTCGAATCCGACTCTAGGGTTGCAGTGCTCATCTCTGTTTCAAAGCCGAAGAGCCAGCGCTGTCCGAAGACATTTCTGTGGTCATGTGGCCGGCATGACTAAACACCAAGGCGCACGGAACGCTGTTACCTTCCCACCGAAGTGGTACCTATTTATCTACTTGCAATTTCTTGCTTTCGAACTGCTAGGTTGGCAGGAGCTGGAACTAGAGACGGGAGCTCACGCCGTCATGTGGCACCCGGGTCTCGAACTGCTGAACTACTGACCTTCCACAGCCTGTAGTTCAGCGTCTTAACCACTTGAGCCACCACAGTGAAGGGCGAAGTATAAATCCAGTCGTCTCCGTCTCCTCCTCCTCCTCCTCCTCCTCCTCTTCTTCTTCTGTTGATTGGTTCATCAAGGGCAGTGTTATCTACTCAGGAAGTGGCTCTCTAGACTCTCAGAGATCTTTCGGATCATAGAATCACAGAGCTGGAATGGGCTATATAGGCCATCTAGTCCAACCCCCTGCTCAATGCAGGATCAGCCTAATGCATTCCAGGCAACTGTTCATTGAACCCCTGCTTGAAGATTGGCAGTGAGGGGGAGCTCACCACCTCCATAGGTAGCTGATTCCACTGCTGAACTACACTTATAGTTAAAAAAAAAAATCCTAATATCTATCTGGTCCCTTCCTGCCCTTAATTAAAACCCATTCTTGCGAGCGAGTCCTCTCCTCTGCTGCCAACAGGAACAGCCCCCTGCCCTCCTCTGAGTGACACAACCCTTCAAAGGCTGAATCATAGAATCACAGAGTTGTTGGAAGGGGCCATCCAGGCCATCTAGACCTGCTCAATGCGGGATCAGCTGAGAGCATCCCTGACAAGTGTTTGCCCAGCTGCTGCTTAAAGACTGCCGGGGAGGGGGAGCTCACCATCTCCCCAGGCAGCGGATTCCACTGCTGCACAACTCTGACTGTACAATCAATATTTCCCGATATCCAGCCGGTTCCTTCCCACCCTTAATTTAAAACCCTTCTTGCGAGTCCTCTCCTCTGCTGCCAACAGGAAACAGCTCCCTGCCAGTTTGGTGCAGTGGTTAAGTGTGCAGACTCTAACCTGGGAGGGCCGGGTTTGATTCCCCACTCCTCCACTTGCAGCTGCTGGATGACCTTGGGCAAGCCATCGTTCTGTCAGAGCTGTCCTTGAAAAAGAGCCGTTTCTGTCAAGAGCTCTCTCAGCCCCACCTGCCTCACAGGGTGTCTGTTGTGGGGAGGGGAAGGGATTGTAACCCACTCTCTCCGAGTGAAGGGCAGGGTATAAATGCAATCTCCTTGTCCTTGTCCTCATCCTCCTCTTCTTCCTCCTCCTC
>NW_015168993.1:0-1866 GCF_001447785.1 Gekko japonicus
TGATGTGAAAGACCTCTGACTGAGAACCTTGTAGAGCTGCTGCCTACCTGAGCAGGCAATACTGACTTTGACGGACCAAGGGCTGCTTCAGTAGAAGGCTTTTAACTCTCTCTTTTTGGATGTGCATTTTGTTGTTGTTCAGTCGCACAGTCGAGTCCGACTCTTCGCGACCCCATGGACAATCTCCCGCCAGGCTCTCCTGTCTTCCGCCGTCCTCCGAAGTTGGCTCAATTTCATGTTCGTTGCATCGCTGACACTGTCTAACCATCTCATCCTTTGCCTACCAACGTTGGCCTTTGGGAAAGGGTGGAAGGAAGAATCCACAGGAATTCGAAAGAGTGACGTGTGTTTTTAGCATGTATTGTGGTTACAAATAAGAAGTGACTTTTAACTCTCTCTTTTTGGATGTGGATATGTGTGCAAGCAGGGGTCATTTCGTAGAAAAAGAGGTGCAGGAGCTCACTAGCATAACTGATTTGCATATGCCACACCCCCTGGCATCACCAGAAGTGTGTCAGAAGGCAACACCCACCGCTCAGATACATGACTACTGGGAATACCATTGCTTTGACCATGCGGACTTTTGTTGGCAGGGTGATGTCTCTACTTTTTATCATGCTGTTTAGGTTCGCCATCGCTTTCCTCCCAAGGAGCAGGCGTCTTTTAATTTCATGGCTGCAGTCACAGTCTGTGGTGATCTGGGATCCCAGGAACGTGAAGTCTGTCACTACTTCCACGACTTCCCCTTCTATTTGCCAAGGAGTGATGGGGCCGGATGCCATGATCTTAGTTTTTTTGATGTTGAGCTTCAAGCCCACTTTTGTGCATTTACAGGGCTTTAAAAGTGTGCAAGGATTCTTTCAAGCTTTCCATCATTGTCTGTCTTTCTTGCCATTCAACAGTTCGACATAGATAAGGAAGCAGGCGAGAGACAGATATACCACCGATACTGCATGGAACGCGCTTCGGTGCACTGCTCCCACGTGTTCACCACCGTCTCCCAGATTACTGCCATAGAAGCTGAGCATATGCTCAAGAGGAAGCCGGGTAAGAACAGCATGGCCGCCCTGGGAAGAGAATTGACTGTGCGGATGAGTAGGGGTGGCCAACTGCAGGCTGAAAAATTCCTGGAGATCCGGGGGTAAAGCCTTAGGGAGGGTGGGGCTTGGGGAGGGGAGGGCCCTCAGCCGGATACACTGCTATAGGGCCCACCCTGGTGGGAATGCCATCACATACAGCAATTCTGGTCGTCAATTATAAGCCTCATTTATATGCTAACAGGAGTGGACTAACCTTTTGACCCAGCGTTGCTCCTTCTTGGCCTCTGATCGTCAGACGAACCTCCGGTAATGAAAAGAGAGTTAATTAATATTCTGCTCATAGCTGCCATATCATCTATAGCCCGATTTTGGAAGAACGCTAACCCGCCCACGGCCGCCTCTTGGCTCTCCATTGTCTGGGACTATTTCATGTTGGAAAAATGTACTGAGAGTCAGTTTGGTGTAGTGGTTAAGTGCGTGGACTCTAATCTGGGAGAACTGGGTTTGATTCCCCACTCCTCCACTTGCAGCTACTGGATGACCTTGGGCAAGCCATAGCTCTGATAAGAGCTGTTCTTGAAAAAAAAGAGCAGTTTCTGTCTGAGCACTCTCAGCCCCACCTACCTCACAGGGTGTCTGTTGTGGGGAGGGGAAGGGAAAGGAGTTTATAAGCTGCTCTGAGACAACTTTGGGTAGTGAAGGGCGGGGTATAAATCCAATCTCTTCTTCTTCTTTTGCCTCACAGGGTGTCTGTTGTGGGGAGGGGAAGGGAAAGGAGTTTGTAAGCCGCTCTGAGACACCTTTGGGTAGTGAAGGGTGGAGTATA
>NW_015168993.1:2563-3162 GCF_001447785.1 Gekko japonicus
AAGTGTGAGACGTGCCCGGCGTGAAGCCATCACCTGGAGGTGACATCATTGTGTCGGGCACGTTGCAGGGGGACGCTCTATCATTCGAGGGAAAACTCTATGGCCAGAAGACTCCCGGGGAGGGACAGGACTCCCCCCGCTAAAAGGTAAATACCTCTTGGCAACCCTACTAGGTCATCTGGAAGTGATGTAGGCATGATGTCACTTCCTGCTCCCAGAACATCCCCCCTCCCATCCCCCCACTTGTGTTTCTGACCGATCTGGCAATCCTAACCCCAACTGGAGTTTGGCAGGCCTAACAGATGAGTTTGAGGCTGGGCCACTGAAATCCATGAGCCTTCAGAGCTCTCAACTAAGTGAAGATTTTTTTTGTTGTTGTTGATTACTGATATGCATTTTAACAGATTTATCGAGCAGTGAATCGATCACGCTTAAATATGTAGGGCTGCTAACATCCAGGGGCTGGGGAAATGGATGCCGTGTGGGCCTCACCGGGAGAATCTGAACTTTCCCACACAGGCTTTACTGTGATCTCTCCCAAAACTTTCCAGTGAAGCAGGTTTGGGGAGAATCAGAGAAAACCTGGGGAAACTACTGGA
>NW_015168994.1:0-301 GCF_001447785.1 Gekko japonicus
GGGGTTGGGGACAGCGAATGGAGATTTTTTGACAGAACACGCTAGTCGGCTCTAGAAGGCAAGCAAAGGCAGCAGGCACCAGGCCCTGGCCCTTTCTGCACTAACAGCTCACTGTAGCTTCCCCTGGAGACTCCGAGCAGTCGAGCCTTTAAGATTAACTTCATGTTTTGTGCCCCTGCCCTCTGCACTATTCTTTTGCCAGTTTGGTGTAGTGGTTAAGTGCGCGGACTCTAATCTGGGAGAACCGGGTTTGATTCTCCACTCCTCCACTTGCACCTGGCTGGATGACCTTGGGCAAGCC
>NW_015168994.1:1037-2598 GCF_001447785.1 Gekko japonicus
ATCAAACGGGGGGGGGGGTGACAAAAGAAAGGAGGGGTGGGAAAGGGGGTGGAAACAGCCAGAGACATGGGCAGTGTCCCACAGTCTGAGGTAAGATGTCTGCTTAGCATTACCTCCGACTCGGAAGCGGATCAGTCTTTAAGTTTGCCACAAAAGCACTTTTGGATTCCCCAGTGCAACACTGTACTGACTCCAAAGACACCATAAAAGTATGCAGAAAACTCCAAAAAGACCTGACGCAGACAGAAAGTGAAAGTGCAATGCAATGCAGAGGGTGATTAAGGGCTCCAGAAGAACAGCGGGGAAACAGACAGGTGCGGGAAAGCCTCCTGTCTTGCTTGGTCCCAGTTGGTTTGAGGGAGAGAGCTGCATCTAGACCACAAGAGTGACAATCCTGCAGCCCTGCCAGTGACCACCAGCTTGTTTTAGCGTGAGGCCAAAGTAGCCTTATCCAACTGCAAGCAAAACTGCTTCAGAAAACACAATCAGTGTTGGGGGTGTATTAGGCTGCAAGGAATCTGTAGAGGAAATGCAGAATTAAGTTCAGCACATTATTAGACTCCGTGGGGTGGAAGTGGGACTATTTAACCCAGTGCAATGATAACTCTTGTATGAATAGAATATCACTTTTGTATGAAAAGACCCATATGAACAGGACAGCAAGTGCATCAGCTGGGGTGGGAATGACTATCTTTGTCAGGGACTCTGAGGATCAAAGAAGAAACTTCATGGACTGAGCCTGGAAGCCAGCCTAGTCGGACTGTATGTGCCCAGCAATGCTGGTTTACCACCCAAGCCATCTATGCATCCAGTTGAGTGCCACCAGGGGTCATTTCGTAGAAAAAGAGGTGCAGGAGCACATTAGCATAACTCATTAGCATGACTTATTTGCATACACCACACCCCCTGAAATCATTGGAAGTGTTTCAGAAGGCAACACCCACCGCTCAGGCACCACTGGACTGTTTTGGATTGCCAGCTATTGTGGGGAGGGGGGGGAGACGTGCAGATCTGTCCTCGCAGAGGAGGGAGAGCTTGTACATGAATAAAACTTGCTCTTAAAGGTGCCACTGGACATGTTATTATACCCCACTCTCCTCCCCAGGCTCCACCCCCCAAATCTCCAGGAGTTCTGAACCTGAAGCTGGCAACCCTAAACTCTTCAGTGAATCAGTAAGCTGATTCAAAAAATGTAATATTTGAACAATAGCATCCCTTGAATCTAGCAGCAACAATTCCCACTAAAACAAAGCTATTCAGTCAATCAGCAAACAAATTAAAAAATATAGCGATATATGAGTGTAATGGCAAAGATTCCTTGTAGAACAACCAAATCCAGTGGGGTTGGGATTGAAGGACTGGAATAAAAAGCACATTATCCCTAATGGAGATCATCTCCCAAGCTGATCCGTTACATCACAGCTCACAGCTCTGCTCCTGACAAGAATCCCCTCCTGATCAATTCTGTTTTGCACATTGTGTAAAATGAGACAAGTGTGGGGGTGTTCGAAATAACCTCAGGCACATCATAGCATAATGTGGGAGCCACCACAGAGAATGC
>NW_015168995.1:0-1006 GCF_001447785.1 Gekko japonicus
GCTGCAGATGGCTTTATAAACTAAAACCACTGCAAAATGGAAAAATACAAAGGAAGGCCAGATTAGTGGTGAAAAGGTTCTTGCAGGAAAAAGGGGTGGATTATGACGAGGTTTTCCCTCCAGCTGTGAAATCCAATACTTTGAATGTTGCTTTGACTAAAGCTGGTTTACAAGGGATGCAGGTGTATCATTTGGTTTCACGACCGCCTACCTTTATGCTGAAATTGATGAAGAACTATATATGCAGTAAATACCTGGATTTGAGCATGAGAACAAAAACCTTGTATTAAAAATAAATAGAGCTCTCTATAGCTTACAGCAAAGCGGGCGTCTATGGAACAAATGTTTATCAAAAACACTAACAGATTTGGGATTTGAACAAAGTGTAGCTGATCCCTGTATGTTCAGCAGAGTGATTGGGACAAGCAGGTGCTATTTACTTATCTTTGTCGATGATCGATGTTTCATTTTTGACAAACGTGAACAACTAGACTAGTTTGTGCAAACAGCTTAACAATCCTTTAAGATCAAACATCTAGGTAGCATAAAACATTACCTAGGTATGGATGTTTGTAAAAACACTGATGGTTTTTACAAGTTGAGTCAGAAGGGTAAAATTGTAAAACTGTTAGAAAAGTGCAACATGACCGAAGCATATCCAGTAGCAACTCCATGACCACAAGATATATAAAAGAGCCTGAAGGGAAATGTTTTGAAAATAAGGCTATGTATCAGTCCTTAGTGGGTTCATTGTTATATCTGGCAATATGGTACCGCCCAGAGAGACATATTTTATGCTGTTCATATGCTATGCCAGAGAAATGCATGTCCTTATGTTAGAGATTGGAATGCAGCAAAATGGATCTTGAGATACTTAAAAGGTACCATTAAAAGTAGACTGGTGTTGAAAACAAATAACACACAATAAGTGGTTGCGTACAGTGATTCTAACTGGGGTGAAAAAGAAAGTGGAAAATCCTCAACGGGTTACGTAGTGTATGTTTGC
>NW_015168995.1:2965-3074 GCF_001447785.1 Gekko japonicus
AGATCGCCCGGAGAGCGAAATAGACCCAGTACGGTTTCAAATGGCTCTGCGGTACCCAAGGCCCCCTGGAGACTTGTTGAATGAGCTTGTGGAGGACTGGCATAGCCAA
>NW_015168996.1:0-3079 GCF_001447785.1 Gekko japonicus
TGGAGGGTGGACTCTCTGCCATTGGACCCCCCCCCGGGGTCCCTGTCCTCTCCAGGCTCCATCACTAACGCTAGCAACCCTGCCCCCCACTGATGGCAAGGGGGGACCTGGCATCCATCGCCTGAGGTCACTGGCTGAGCTTACAGTCTGGCTGATTTCGCACTAGAGCTGTCTCCATGTCGCGCCGCCGTTTGCCCCAATACTATTGGTCAATTTCACACCCGAAGCCGCAGGGCTGCATTTGACCTGCGGTTTCGCCCGATTTCCCCCGCAGTTTCGTGATCCTGTTTTTGAGGATCACGAAACTGCAGAGGAAATCGGGTGAAGCCACGGGTCAAATGCAGCCCCGCGACTTCGGCTGTGAAATTGACCAATAGTATCGGGGCAAACGGCGGCGCAACATCGAGGCAGCTCTAGTGCTAAATCCGCCTCTGTCTAACCATTACAACCTTATTAACTCACCACAGTGCTGATAGGGAGAAAGATGGTCCTTCAGAACACAATGTGTAAATTTGACCCAAAGTTGAGGTAACAAATGCATACTCATCTCTTTAACTTTTTTAAAATGATTTCATAATTATAATTTGTAATCTTATAACAGTGAGATTTTACAACATCAGGCACGGATCTGTGTGTATGGAACCGTGAGGTCAAACACCAAAGCCAAAGCTTTCATATAATGTCTTACTTTTTTGTAATTAGTTGGATTTTATTTTCTTTTTCTTTTTAATTGATGGTCGTAAGCTACTCTGGGCATTTTTTATATAGCCAGTATGGTGTAGTGGTTCACAGCAGCAGACTCTGGACAACCGGGTTTGATTCTCTGCTCCTCCACATGAAGCCTGCTGGGTGACCTTGGGCCAGTCACATTTATCTCAGAGCTCTCTCAGCCCCACCTATCTCACAAGGCGCCTGCTGTGGGGAGGGGAAGGGATTGTAAGCCACTTTGAGACTTACCTTGATCAACTCTGTTCACCCCAGGCATAATTTTATAAGCCTCTATCCCCCCTTTACTCGTCTTCTTCCTCTTGTTTTACCGACCTGACTTGTGACAGATTTTGGGCCTTCTCTTGTGTAGCACCAATAGCCATTCTGAGACTATAAGCAGGTTTCATTTTTGTTTCCTTTTGGGGACCCTGCAAGAGATTTCTTCTCCTAAGGGCTTTGTGTGAATACATTGGGCAGTGATTACTTATTTACAGGGGTCATTTCGTAGAAAAAGAGGTGCAGGAGCTCATTAGCATAACTCATTAGCATAACTTATTTGCATATGCCACACCCCCTGACATCACCGGAAGTGTGTCAGAAGGCAACACCCACCGCTCAGGCTCCACTGGACTGTTTTGGACTGCTAGCTATTGGGGGCGGGGGGAGGAACATGCAGATCTGTCCTCACAGAGGAGGGAGAGCTTGATAGCTATTGGGGGGGTGCAGATCTGTCCTCGCAGAGGAGGGAGAGCTTGTACCTGAATAAAACTTGGTCTTAAAGGTGCCACTGGACTGTTTTGGACGGGGGGGCCATGAGGGGGGCTCTGCAGCTTACCTGGCTGCTTCTTGCTCTGACTGAGAGCTGCTGGGAGCAGGGGGCGGGGCTTGTTGCATGTGCTGGGCTCTTTGCTGCCGGAACTCCGCTCGCTGTGGCAGTAATGGGGTGACTGCTGGAACCTTTTCCTATCTTTTTTTTGCCTTGTGGTATTCTGCTTGTGGTGTGATCTGTCTTCTTTGTGATGTGGCATGATTGTGTTATTGGGTTTGTTTCTTTTGAAGGGGAAGTCATGTGTTGTGAGTGAGGACATATTTTACCTCAGAATACAGTAGGTTTCAAATGCAACTGGCCATTCCAACTGCCTTGCGGAGGGGGAGTTTGAGGTGTGGAATGGAGTGAAGTCCAATCAGCTTCCATATGCAAAAGACCTTGAAACGCTGGGCGGGACTGCCAGTCAACCCAGCCAGCGTCTTCTGACTGACAGTTCTTGCGGCCAAGCACTAAAGGTGTGCATTTTGGAACGTCGGAGCCCATTATGGCTTTATATATAAGGGACAGATTGCCCTCCGGGGGTTTTAGGCTGTCTTTTTCAAGTTCGGAAGAGTTTTTGTTCACATGCCTTTTATGTAATTAATTGATCTATGTTATTGGCTGTCTAGAGCCTTGTATTGCCTACTTTGCTTGGGAAATTTCTGGAAATTTGGGGATGGTGGTTAGGGAAGCAGACTTTGAGGGGGGGGAGGGAGCTTAGTGGTGATGTGATGCCATAGAGTCCAGCCTCCAAAGCAGTCATTCTCAACAGGGGAACTGATCTCTGGCCTCACCTGGACGTTGGCCACTCAACTTGAGCCCTTTGGGGACAAGTGGTTTACGCATTTTGAAAATAAATAACAGAGGCATTCATTCACAGTCGTTATAGCTGTGGGTTGATTTGCCCCCGTCCAGCTTCAAATGAAGCTCGAGGCCTGATTGGTTGGCTAGAGAAGCAGCCATCCAATGAGAAGGCAGGTAGAGGAGATTGATTATTTCGCCTCACCTCATGCTATAGCTTTTACCTCTTGCTGCCAAGCTGCCCGCCTGCCCTTATTTGTTTATTTATTAGTTCAATTTATACCCCGCTCGCTCTGCTGAGGCGGGCTCAGGGCAGCTCGATATCATGGGGTTCACTGGTCACCATTTGGGGCCAAGCAGGAATTTGGAGGGCCTTTTCCTGGAGTGGCACTTGGGCAGAGCCCCCCCTTTAAATATATATATTTTATTCTACATATCAAACTTGCTACATTAATACAGGATCGATTACCTCCCCAAATAATGACAGTTTTCGTTTTTAATCTATCAAACAAAACTATAACTTAAAAAACAACAACACAAAATCTAAGTATTTCTTAGGTATTGAGGAGTTCTGGCAGGTGGTTTGATTCTTATACTCAAAAAAGTATACCATGTCTCTATAAACATATTTTTCCTATTAGGGGCAGAGCCCCTTTTCACCTTTGGGTTGTCCAGGCTGGCTGGTGGCAATAATTGTTGTGTGATTAAAACTAAAATCTGGATTAAGTAGACGTTGAGTGATTTCCCACAAGCGCTGCTCCG
>NW_015168997.1:0-343 GCF_001447785.1 Gekko japonicus
TGGTGTTGTTAGACCTATCGGCCGCATTCAATACGGTCGACCAACAGTTGCTGATCCACCGCCTCGCCGATGTGGGGATACAGGGGCTAGCCTTGCAATGGTTTTCCTCTTTTCTCCAGGGTCGGGGACAAAAAGTGGCGATAGGGGATTAGCGGTCCCGGAGGCACCCCCTGGAGTGTGGGGTGCCTCAGGGAGCCGTGTTGTCCCCGATGTTGTTTAACATCTACATGCGCCCCCTTGCCCAGATTGCTCGGAGGTGTGGGCTGGGTTGTCACCAGTATGCTGATGACACCCAGCTCTATCTGATGTTGGGCGGCCGGTCGGGCTCTTCTCCTGATGACCT
>NW_015168997.1:395-518 GCF_001447785.1 Gekko japonicus
GAGTTGGACCGGCGTGGGATTGGGGCTCCCTCTCCCGACCTTCGATGGGGTGCCTTTGGTGCCATCGTTGGAGGTTAGGAGTTTGGGGGTGCGCCTGGACTCTTCATTAACAATGGAGGCCCA
>NW_015168997.1:699-903 GCF_001447785.1 Gekko japonicus
GTCTCTCGAGGAGGGACCACATTCAGCCTGTGCTGAAAGCGCTGCACTGGCTGCCGATAGCATACCGGATTCGCTTCAAAGTGCTGGTTTTGACCTTTAAAGCCCTAAATGGCCAGGGTCCAGCCTACCTGAGGGACCGCCTTTCTCCATATGTTCCCCCAAGGGCACTTCGGTCGGGAGGGCAACATCTCCTGGAGATTCCAG
>NW_015168997.1:1619-1804 GCF_001447785.1 Gekko japonicus
CATTTCTGTAGCGTAGCATTCAGGGGTGTCAAACTCATTTGTTATGAGGGCTGGATTTGAAATAAATTGGACTTTGTCGGGCTGGGCCATGTGTGTCATAAAATGTAATGCCAGGTAGCAGAGATATAAACTTTATAAAGGACACTGACAAACACAATTAAAGATATTATAGCAGCTATTCCATT
>NW_015168997.1:1944-2941 GCF_001447785.1 Gekko japonicus
GGAAAGGTGGGGAAATAATGGGATTTTGCAAAACAATTTTTAAAATTAAAAAGAAGCACAAGGATCACAGCAGAATAACCCCCCCTTCTACTTATGACGAGGACCACGGAGGCCAGGAGCAGTGGCTGGGAGGTTTGACAGGCCTGCTGTCTGCTTCCTACTCTCAGAGGCAGCTCCACCCTCTGCTCTCTATACTCTGAGCTCAGAACAGTGAAGATGGGCAGGGGAGGGGGGGAGAAGAGAGCCCCACTCTCGGGGCTGGACTAAAAGCTTGAGCGGGCCAGAGGTTTGACACCTTTGGTTTAGAGCATTGGACTAGGTCCAGAGAGATCACAGGTAAAATCCCTGCCCAGCCATAAGTCTTATTAGGTGATCTTAGATCAGTCTATACCACACAAGATTGTTGAGAGGATTAAAGTGGGGAGGTAGAAATAGAACTATGTACATTGCCCTGAACATCTTAGAGACGGGGTCCCCAACACGGTCCCTGTGGGCACAGTGGATGGGGCCAGGTGGGGCACTTAGCCAGCAGAGCTTCTGATTGGCCACTGGAGATCTGATTGGCTAGACAGATTAAAATAACATTGCTTCAGTGATAGCTGCCACCACAGTACTGGTTCTCTCCCACTCCTCTTTCCCAGTGTATTTTGTAAATTATCCCTGTTCTCCCAAGGTTTCAGGCTTCCTCTGTGTGTGTAGCCCTGCCTCCTATGGTAGCCATTTTGTGGCTGGCTCTTCCTTCTGTGGCAGGCAGCCATTTTGTGATTGTACCCACCACCCTGAGTCAGAATTCCAAAGGTGTCCACAGGGTCAAAAAGGTTGGAGACCCCTGTCTTAGAGGAAGTGTTGGATAAAAATACAGAGGTAAATTTTGTTGCACTTTGAATGTGCCATATAATCTAGGGAGATTCCTTCTTGGCAGCCACATTGAAATGAACGGGACTTGCACACCATGGCAAAGGCATTGGTGTTTGGTTATCTTAATCCTTTCCTAGGT
>NW_015168998.1:0-2929 GCF_001447785.1 Gekko japonicus
AGTTTCATCAGTACCAGCCAATTTGGGAGACACAAACGGAGGAAATAATGGAAACACAAGAGAAAAAGAAGAAAAAGAGGAATTAAAAAAACGGGATTGCGTCATCCTCTATAGTAACAAGGTTCCAACAGAGGAAGAGGGGGGAACACAACAAGAGCACGGAAGATGGGGAATTGGAAGAAAATTAAAGTACTTTCAGTAAATGTAAATGGACTCAATGGCCCCCAGAAGAGAAGTCGAATTATACATCAATTGGTAAAATCGAACTTAGACATAATATGTTTACAGGAAACGCATATAAAGAAGAAAAAGAGGAATAAAAAAACCGGGATTGCGTCATCCTCTATAGTAACAAGGTTCCAACAGAGGAAGAGGGGGGAACACAACAAGAGCACGGAAGATGGGGAATTGGAAGAAAATTAAAGTACTTTCAGTAAATGTAAATGGACTCAATGGCCCCCAGAAGAGAAGTAGAATTATACATCAATTGCTAAAATCGAACTTAGACATAATATGTTTACAGGAAATGCATATAAAGAAAGGAGATGAAAAGTACTTAAAAGAGAAAAAACTAGGTACCTTGTTCTTGGACTCAGATCCCCAGAAAAAAAAGAAAGGAGTAGCAATATATGTGAAAAAATATCTACAACCGAAACTAGAATTCAGTGCAAAAGATGGTAGGGTGGTAGCAGTATCAATTAAAAACCAAGGTAAAAAGCTGTTGATAGTTAATATTTATGCTCCTAATCAAAAACAAAAGAACTTTTTCAGGTCATTGCAACTAGTCTTAGCAGAAATTATTTACGATGATATCTGTATAATAGGAGATTACAATTCAGTGTTTGACCCAAAACTGGATAAAAAAATCACAGAACGTAGGAAGAGATACTGTAGGAGAAAAAAAGGGAAAGCATTACCGAAGTCCTTCTTACAGATAGCGGATGAATATGCTCTGGTAGACATTTGGAGGACAAAAAATATAAATACAAAAGATTATACGTACTACTCGGCCCGACATAAAACGTGGTCTAGAATAGATATGGCGTGGATATCGGTATCATTAATTAAAGCAGTAGAGGAAGTAGACATACTCCCCAATACATTTGCAGATCACAACCCAATAAGGTTGACATTACAATCAGCAGAGAAAAGTTCAAGATGGTCAATGAACCTGGGGCTGGTAAAAGATAAAGAGATACTAGAAAAAACAAAGGGAGTGATAAAGGAATTATTTCAGATAAACACACAGCAAGATACGGCTACTGAAATAATATGGGACGCCTTTAAGGCTTATATTAGAGGGTGGTGGATAAATCAAGGTTCGTGGAAGAAAAAACAGGAAACTAAAAGACTAGAGAAGATAAAAAAAGAAATAGCAGTAGAAGAAGGTAAAATGAAAGAGGATTGTTGTAAGAGGTCCAAAATAAGTAAGTTACAACATCAGCTCAACTTAACCCTAGCACAAGATTTGGCAAAGAAGATAGAAAAAGCCAAATTTTATTACTTCGAAAATGGGAATAAACCCTCCAGATGGCTTGTGTATAAACTAAAAAAAGAACAAGAAAGGAAGATAATCAGAATGTTAAAAGATGACCAGGGTGTAGAAAAAAAACAACAACAAGAAATAAAACAAACAGTGGAGAATTTCTCAGAAGTTATACCATAATGCAGAGACATTAGAAAAAGAAACTTATGAGTATTTAGATAAATGGGAAAAGAAAAAATTCAATAAACAACAGATAGAACAGCTAAATGAACCTTTCACGATGTGTGAAGTAACGGAAGCAATTAAAAATGGTGAAAAAAGGAAAAACCCAGGGCCAGATGGAATTCCAGTAGAATTCTATCAAAAATTTGAGGATCAATTAGCAGAGCCATTTAAAAACATGTTACAAAATATACCAAAAATAAAGAAAATGCCTGCCTCTTGGAAAGAAACAAGTATTACACTTATTCACAAGCCTGATTCCAATGAATCAGAAATAAAAAATTATAGACCAATTTCTCTCCTTAACGCGGATTATAAATTATTTACAAAAATTTTGGCAAGTAGATTAAAAAGAGTTTTGACACAAATAATCCACATAGATCAATCTGGCTTTTTGCCAAAAAGAAAAATTCAGAACAATATAAGAACGGTGATTAATATATTGGAATATTACGAGAAACATTCAGGAGATCCAATGGCGCTTATGCTGTTGGACGCTGAAAAAGCGTTCGACAATATAAACTGGCATTTTATGATACAAAAAATTATCAAATGGGAATGTGGTGATAACTTTATCGCGATGCTGCAAACGAAATATTCCACACAATATGTGAAGGTCATAGTTAATGGGGAGCTTACAAATAACATACAAATACAGAAAGGTACCAGGCAAGGCTGCCCATTATCGCCTCTCCTTTTTATCTTCGCAATAGAAACTCTAACGGATAGGATTAGAGATAACAACATGATAAGAGGTCTGAAGGTAAGAGGGGAATCATATAAACTTCAGGCGTTTGCAGATGATCTAATATTTGTAAAAGAAGAACCAGAAAAATCACTGAAGTACCTAATAGAGGAAATACAAAAATTTGGTAAAGTAGCAGGGTTAAAGATTAATTTTCAGAAAACAAAAATCTTAACAAAAAATTGTGAGGAAAGGCTTGTGCACAAAATTAAAGAGATCACGAATATGGAAATAGTGAAGAAAGCAAAATATCTAGGGATTTGGCTCACAAAGAATACATCCACCTTATTTGAAGATAACTACATGAGACTCCTAAAAGAGATCAATGGAGATATAATTCGCTGGGGAAAATTACATCTATCCTTGTTAGGCCGGATAGCAACGGTCAAAATGAACATACTACCCAGGTACTTATTTCTTGCACAAAATCTCCTGATATTAAACTCATATAAATACTTTAAAGACTTAAATAAGAT
>NW_015168999.1:0-363 GCF_001447785.1 Gekko japonicus
GACTAATACAAATCACGATCTGAAAAGTTCAAAAAATAGATCTTTAAAACATATGAGTACAGATTATACAGAGATTAGTTCGATTATAAAAATATAAAGTCATTAGCTTGGTACATACTGCCCTTAGCACTCATGCTTTAGAGTCTTTTCTTCTTAGATTTCTTCGTTTTCTGCAGTTTGGGAGTGGCCGCTCCCTTCTCCGATTCAGATGATTCTGATGACGAGGAAGTTTGGCTTGTTGAGTCCTGTGAGTAGGACTCCTCCTCCTCTTCTTCCTCCACATCCGGTTTTAAATTCTTTTCCTTCTGCTTCTTTTTTACATTAAACATTTGATCCATAAATCTTTCCGCTTTTGGAACAGAG
>NW_015168999.1:1218-2390 GCF_001447785.1 Gekko japonicus
CGCTTCCAATTACTACCAAGGCTTATTTTTCACCTGAGCTTTGCTTAACTCACAGTTTGTAGCCTTGGAGATCTTTTGGAAGTCTTTTTAGTAGTTTGGTCATGATCGCTTGCTCTGGCAGTCGTCTCTGGGCGCCATGCTGGCTCCGCAGTGACATACCTATCGGGGAAGAAGGTGAGCCTTAATTCCTTGGGCGTCCCCTTGGAAGAGGCTCTCCTCAGCTCCCCAGGCTGGGGGTCTCCTACAGAGGTCCCGGGGGGGTCCGGGGTGAACTCAAACCCCTCCCGTCAGCCGGGTCTCGGCACATTTCCATCTGAGCGAGATGAGACGCGTCCGAACAGCAAAATGCTTAAACCGGAAGTCCCTGTAAAAACTTCTTGCATGATTTTTTTTTTTTGAGATTGAGCTTTCACATTTCCTTTTACTGGCCCAAGCCTCCCCTCCTTCTGATTCAAGTGGCGTGGGGGAGTCTTCATTAGATAATTCCATTTCTTCCTCGGCTGGTGGAGGTCTGTGTATTTTCTTTTTTTGACCCTTGGGGCCCATCTCAACCTTCAAGATTAGGAGTTTTATTATTATTTATGGTAGGTGTTTTAAATTATTTTAGTTTGAAACAACGCAGAGACAGCGTCTGGTGCAAGCATTGTAATCAACATCCGCCGGAAGTTCTCTTGTGAACTCCTTTTGAGCATCTTTTAGACACATCTCTCTTATATATATTTGGCGAATGGTAGTGGCTTCTGGCCTATGGGGTGGTGAGATTGCATGCGCTCCCTCAGCCATTAGCCCGCTGGCTGCCAGTCAAGACTACTGGCGTGCCACTGGCCGGGTGTGCTCCTCTTCCCCGCCCGCTCCCCTGTCAGGCACTATTCTCTGTCAGAAGCTCTGTGTCTCCCGAGGAACACAGTTCTCTTGCTTAGCCCCTGAGTGTGGGACAAAGGTTTCCCTTAGTGGCTGTTGTGAGGACTCATAGGGTTGCCAGCTCCAGGTAAGGAAGCCAGTTTAAGGAAGCCAGAGTTTGGGGGGGGGGAGGCTTCAGCTGAATAGAATGCCATAGAGGCCACCGGCCAAAGCATTCTAACTTCTCCCTCGTGGGCTGTGGGTAGGCAACCAAGCTTGGTTCTGCCAGTAAATAGAGAAAGGAACAAAACCCTTTCTTTGCCTCTGTGAGG
>NW_015168999.1:2530-2937 GCF_001447785.1 Gekko japonicus
GGGCCTTGGGAGAAAACTCATTGTGTCCTTCTGCCCTGCTGACAGGCCCCTCCCCCCATGACAGCCAAGGCTACAGAGCACAGTAGAGGCTGCAGGTGTGTGGGGGAGATGGAAAACTGAACAGTGAGGGGGAAATGAAGGTAGTTTGATGCTTGGCTGGGAAGGAGATAGGGTTGTCAACTCCAGGTAGAGGCTGCAGGTGGGGGGAGATGGAAAGCTGAACAGTGAGGGGAAATGAAGGTAGATTGATGCTTGGCTAGGAATGAGATAGGGTTACCAACTCCAGGTGGAAAATTCCTGGAGATTTGAGGGATGGAGCCTGGAAAGTGTGAGGTTTGAGGAGGTACAGTGCCATAAACTCTGCCCTCTAAACCAGCAATTCCCTCATGAGGAACCACTGTTGCCAA
>NW_015169000.1:0-1244 GCF_001447785.1 Gekko japonicus
CCTGCTCAGCCTCCAAGATCTGGCCCCAAAGGCCATCCTCCCCAGCCTCCATTCCCAAAATCTCCATGAATTTCCCAACCCCGAGCTGGCAATATTAGACTCTGGAGGACTGGCAACTGCTAATCACCCGGTTCTGAGGACAGACAGCCCTGCTCTTATCAGAAATCAGATGATAGTGGAAGCTGCCGAAGATACCCACGGAATGGGGGAAGAAGACTCCCCAGGATTGCAGGGGTGGGGAATAAGATGGGGACTGGGTAGGGTTACCAGTTCTGAGTTGGGAAACTCCTGGGTATTTGGGGATGGAGCCTGGGGAGGGCGGGGTTTAGCCAGGGGAGGGACCTCTGTAGGGTACAACGCCACCGAGCCGACCCTGAAAAGCAGCCATTTTCTCCGGGGGAAATGTTATCTCCAGCCATCTGGAACTCAGTTGTGATCCCAGATCTCCAGCCACCACCTGGAATTTGGCAACCTGAGTTGGATGGCCATAAGACACAGGGCCTCTTCCGTAGTGGCCCTCCACACTGGACTTCCGTCCCTGTAGCAATTGCCGTTAGCATCTGCTCTTCTTAGATTCTTAGGCATCAGGCGATGGCAGGGGTTGTTTTTTGTTCTCTGCAGACATTTGGTATTAATTAGTGTTACGTGATTGATTAGTGTTGACTCATCGGTCGCTGGCTTTGAAGCATCGTTTTAATTGCTGCTTGCAATATTTGGATTGCAAGCTATTTGTTGTTTTGAAAAATGGATCTCGGTTGTCAATTAATTGTGAGCGATTTGTGTCGTCTGCCTGATGCGAGTTCTTGAGACGCCGCTTAGAAATGTCTTTAAACAGTGGAACGAGTGTGGCAGGGTGGAACTACCTAGCGACACCAGCTCTGGACACTGCGGGTACTAACAAATAGTGCAATTTATTTTAGATTATTGTTCTTAACGGCTGTAATCTGATTATTAATGTATTTATATTCATGTATTTATACATTGTTATGCCGACAGAGAAAGAGAGAGAGGGGAGAGAGAGAGAGAGAGAGATGGACGGACAGATGGACGGGGGAGGGAGGGAGAGATGATAGATGATAGATAGATAGACAGACAGACAGACATACGAGGGAGGGAGGGAGAGAGAGATGGATGGACAAGGGAGGGAGGGATGCAGGGGTCATTTTGTAGAAAAAGAGGTGCAGGAGCTCATTAGCATAACTCATTAGCATAACTCATTAGCATAACTTATTTGCATATGCCAC
>NW_015169000.1:1529-2823 GCF_001447785.1 Gekko japonicus
GGTACCACTGGACTGTTTTGGATTGCTAGCTATGGGGGGGGGACACGCAGATCTTCCCTCAAAGAAGAGGGAGAGAGGGTACCTGAAGGCGGATGGGGGGGGGGCTCTGCAACTTACCTGGCTGCTTCTTGCTCCTCATGGCCTGACTGAGGTCTGCTGGGAGCAGGAGGTGGAGCTTGTTGCATGTGCCCGCCCCCTGGGCTCCTTACTGCCGGAGCTCCGCTCCTGTGTGCTCCCACAGGAAATGACCCCTGCTAACACTCATACCCTGCTGTCATTATTGTTAGTCTTTAAGGTGCAATTATAGATAGATGATAGATAGATGATAGATAGATGATAGATAGATGATAGATAGACAGACAGACGGACGGACGGACAGACGGACAGACGGGCGGACAGGCGGACCGAAAGATGGACAGGCGGGCAGATAGATAGATCTGCTTTTAAACCATCAACATTCACATGGTTGCCAGCTCTGGGTTGGGAATACCGGGAGATTCTGGGGGGTGGAGCCTGGGGAGGGAGGGGTTTGAGGGAGGGGAGGGACCTCAGCGGGGTATCGTGCCAGAGACTCCACCCTCCAAAGTAGCCATTTTCTCCAGGGGAACAGATCTCTGTAGTCTAGAGACCAGTTATCATTCTGGGAGATCTCCAGCCACCACCTGGGGGTTGGCAACCCTAAACATTCAAAACCTTGCCCAAAGGAATCTGGGAACTGTAGGGGTTTGGGTTGAGGCCACTTGAACTTTTTAACAAGACTTCCATTGGGCCCTTATACGTTTTTAACTGTCTTTCTAATAAATGCATGTAATTTTTTGTATATTACAAGTTTCAACTAGGTTTTAAAGGTTGGCCCTTTTATCAGACTTCTTTCTTACCCTCGCGGTTCTTGATTCCAGTTTTTGGGTCAAGTTTGGTTTCCCCAACCTGTGTCTTACTGATTTGGGAATTGAGCCTGGGGAGGACAGGGACCTCAGTGGGGTACAATCCCATACAGTCCTTCCTCCAAAGCAACCCTTTTCTTCAGGGGAACTGCTCTCTATAGTCCGGAGATGAGCTTAGATCCGGAGTAGTTCGCCGTGTTCGACTGTTGCTGCAAAACAGTAAAAAAAGCCCAGTAGCCCCTTTAAGACTAACAAACTTCATTGTAATATAGGCTATTGAGAAGCTCGGCTCTCTTCATCAGATGCATGGAGGGTATGAAGAAACTGGCCAGAGATACGTAGGTGGCAAGGGGAGGGGAGGATGCAGAAAGTGCCCCGTAAACAGGGATCGTTCCGTAGAAAAAGAGCTA
>NW_015169001.1:0-177 GCF_001447785.1 Gekko japonicus
AAAAAGTCAACCTAGGGAATTTCATTACTGCAGAAACGGTCTCTGTGACCCTGGGCCTGTGTCTTGGCCTCACTTACCTCACAGGGCTGGTGTTCAATGCTCCCTGTAAGCTGTGGAGTCTTGTGAGGCAAAATTCTTACTTTGTGAGTGAGCTACTGGCATGAAAGTTGTGACCAG
>NW_015169001.1:411-2842 GCF_001447785.1 Gekko japonicus
ATCCTAGTTCCCCCCCTAGCTGACCAATAGGCTTCTTGGCGGGAAATTCAAACCCTCCAATGGAGTGGGAGGCCCGGGGACGGGGGTGTATATAGTTGGCCTTGCAGGGCCGTTGTTTGTCTTTATGTTAAGTACGCAATAAACGTGTGCAACTGCATGTCGTCGTCCGAGTCCTCCATGCGGCGAACCCAGTACTTTTCACTCACAAAGTAGAATTTTGGCTCACGAGACTCCACAGCTTAGAGGGAACATTGGCCGCCACTTCCTGAGTTAAGACAGAAATGTGTGAGCCGGAGGCAAAAAAACTGTGAACTCACACTCACTCAGCTTAGAGGGAACACTGCCCTAGACCTGCAGCAGCCCAAGGTCTGAGAGTATCGGGGGGGGGGCACTTGGAAATCCTACCATATCGCTCTCCCATCATCTCAACCTCCAGTATTCTCTACTGATAATAAAATGGGAGGGGGGGTCCGAGACACAGAAAAACCTTGCAGAAGTGGATGTTGCAAGCATCATTTTCTTGGGGGACGCTTGGGGTCTCCAACCTTTTTTGAACCTGCGGGGCACCTTTGGAATCCTGACACGAGGTGTCAGGCACAGCCACAAAATGGCCGCCACAGGAAACGGAGCCAGCCGCAAAATGGCTGCTCCAGGAGGCAAAGCCAACCGACAGAATGTCACGGAGGTTGTGCCCAAACTCTAATTATAGCTCTTCGACATTCGAGGCAGAAGCTCTGCTTGGAAGAATGGTCTTTGAAACAAGCATATTGTTTGAAAATATTTGCTTGCTTACGTACTGCTCCCTCTAAGCTGTGGGGTCTTGTGAGCAAAAATTCTACTTTGTGAGCTACTGGAGTTAAAAGTTGTGAGCCAGCGATTTGGCTGCTGCGTCAATTAGTTTGCTCTGGAGCCCTCCTTCCTGAGCGAAGGCAAAAATGTGTGAGCCAGAGGCTATAAAACTGTGAGCTAGCTCACACTAACTCAGCTTAGAGGGAGCACTGTGAAGACGCTTGCACTCTGGAGGCAACTGCTGCCAAAGCAGTAGTAATAGAAGAAGAAAAGAGAAGATATTGGATTTTATGCCCCATGGCCCTTCACTACCCAAGGGAGTTTCAGAGCGGCTTACAAACTCCTTTCCCTCCCCCTCCCCACAACAGACACCCTGTGAGGCAGGTGGGGCTGAGAGAGCTCTGACAGAAACGGCTTTTTCAAGGACAGCTCTTATCAGAGCTACGGCTTGCCCAAGGTCATCCAGCAGCTGCAAGTGGAGGAGTGGGGAACTAAACCCCGTTCTCCCAGATTAGAGTCCGCACACTTAAACCACTACACCAAACCGGCAGTGTGAAAGAAGAAGAGGAGACTGGATTTACACCCCGCCCTTCACTACCCAAAGGTGTCTCAGAGTGGTTTACAACCCCCTTTCCCTTCCCCTCCCCACCACAGACACCCTGGGAGGTGGGTGGGGCTGAGAGAGCTCTGACAGAAACTGCTCTTTTTCAAGGACAGCTCTTATCAGAGCTACGGCTTGCCCAAGGTCATCCATCCAGGTGCAAGTGGAGGAGTGGGGAATCAAACCCGGTTCTCCCAGATTAGAGTCCGCACACTTAACCACCTCTTTCGAAAACTGCTCCTGAGAGAACAAGTCTGAGAGAACTTGTGACGGACCCAGGGTCACCCAGCTGGCTTCATGTGGAGGAGTGGGGACTCAAACCCCGGTCGCGCAGATTAGAGTCCGCGCTCCTAACTACGACACAAAACGAAAGGTGCCTCTAAGTCCAGCAGTAGTTTTTTTAAAAAAGTCTGCACACCCAATCAGATCTCCAGTGGCCAAACAGAAGCCCCACCCGGCTTCTAAAAACACTTGGTGGGTGCCAGGACAAGGGTCAGTGGGCATCCTGGCAGTTGGGGACTCCTGAGCGACACATTCAGGTAAAATTTTGCTTACCTTTCCTATGTGGCTCTGTGCATTGGGCCCTCTTTTGCAGGACTCCCCCCGTGACGTATCTCCCATATACTCACAAGCTACAACCAGGGTTCCCTCTAAGCTGTGGAGTCTTGTGAGCAAAAATTGTACTTTGTGAGCTACTGGCACTAAAGTTGTGAGCCAGCGATTTGGCTGCTGCATCAATGAGTTTGCTCCGGAGCCCTCCTTCCGGAGTGAAGACAAAAATGTGTGCGCCGTAGGCTAAAAATGTCTGAGCTGGCTCACACTAGCTCAGCTTAGAGGGAACACTGCCTACAACCCTACCTGCCATTTGTTTTCTGGCTCATCAATTCTTAGGATTTTTGAAGCGTCTCACAATCTCCGGGCAACGACAGGCTATGAAAACATCAGGGCCGGGATTGGAGATTGGATAAAGAAGTTACTTTTCATGGTCGAAATGGACAACATGACGAGGAAACTTAAAAATTTGGAAGCGGAAGAATTTTT
>NW_015169002.1:0-1367 GCF_001447785.1 Gekko japonicus
GAAAGCCTTGGGTTCTGCTTGCCAGAAAACACCAGGTCAGAGAAAACCAGCCATGCTTAAATTCCGTGGGAATCAAACAGAAAAGCAAAGCCGAGATGCTTAATGTTGTCTTAAAGCACACATAACTGTTTCTTTGAAGCGGCACCTGGGTTTTGGCCACCCGTGTGACACAGAGTGTCGGACTGGATGGGCCACTGGTCTGATCCAACATGGCTTCTCTTATGTTCGATTTTTGGAGTATTTTTTTGGATTTTTCATGTGTGTATGTGTGTGTGTGTGAGTGTATGCATGTGAGTGTGTGCACCTGGAAGTCATGGCGACCTCTGGTGACTGACCCCTACTGGGGGCCTGGAGGATATTCAGAGAGGTGGCTGAATGAAGCCTGCCCCTGCCTGCCGACTGCTGGTATTCCAAGGAGGTCTCCCATCCAAGTACTTGCCAGAGTCGACCCTGCTTAGCTTCCGAGATCTGACGTGATCGGGCTTGCCTGGTCCATCCAGGTCAGGGCGTTTCTGTAATGTTCTTAAGTGCCCCAACACGTTGTCTACATTGACCTCATTTTCTGTACCTTCATTGAAAATCCTAGCACCACTCCCCCTCCCAACTGTTTAGGAACCCTGTTTTTCTTTAACAAATTGTATTTCTTTTTCAGTGGCCCAGAGTATGAGATGGGAAGTCCTTGAGTCCACTTTTGCCAATAAAGGTGGTGTATACATAATATTGATCAATGAAGGAATAGTGTCCCAGCTGAAATCTCTCTTCCGTCACAAAGCCACTAGCCGCTCTTAGGCAAACCAGTTTCTCATCTGCAGCCCTTTCTGTGACAATCTGTGAATAATGACCGAAGCGCATAAGGTTATAGTAAAGAATGCAGGATCATACATGCGACGTATTTTGAATGCTCTAAAGAAGTGGTCTTCAGCCCTTCCAGAACTAAGGCACACGTGAACGCACATGAAGCTGTCTTCTACTGAATCAGGTCCATCTAAGTCTGTAATGTCTACTCAGACTAGTTGTGGTTCTCCAGGGTAGGAGAAGAAAGAAGAAGAGAAAGAAGAGAAGAAAAAGAGACGGTTTTTATACCCCGCTATTCTCTACCCAAAGGCGTCCCAAAGCGGCTTACAGTTGCCTTCTCTTCCTGTCCTCACAACAGGCACCTTGTGAGGTGGGTGGGGCTGAGAGAGTTCTGAGAGGACTGTGACCAGTGTTCCCTCTAAGCTGTGGAGTCTTGTGAGCAAAAATTCTACTGTGTGAGCTACTGGCATTAGAGTTGAGAGCGAGCCATTTGGCTGCTGCATAAATTAGTCTGCTCTGGAGCCATCTTTCCTGAGCTAAGACAAAAATGTGTGAGCCGGAGGCTAAAAGAC
>NW_015169002.1:1451-2881 GCF_001447785.1 Gekko japonicus
GACTGGCCCAAGGTCACCCAGCAGGCTTCACGTGGAGGAGGAGTGGGGAATCAAACCCCGTCCTCCACAGGGGTCATTTCGTAGAAAAAGAGGTGCAGGAGCTCATTAGCATAACTCATTAGCATAACTCATTTGCATATGCCACACCCCCTGATGTCACCGGAAGTGTGTCAGAAGGCAACACCCACCGCTCAGGCACCACTGGACTGTTTTGGATTGCTAGTTATGGGGGGGGAGAGAAAAACGTGCAGATCTGCCCTCACAGAGGAGGGAGAGCTTGTACCTGAATAAAACTTGGTCTTAAAGGTGCCACTGGACTGTTTTGGGCGGACCCGGAGACCAGGGGGAGCTCTGCAGCTTACCTGGCTGCTTCTTGCTCTGACTGAGGGCTGCTGGGAGCAGGGGGTGGGGCTTGCTGCATGTGCCCGCCCCCTGGGCTCTTTACTGCCGGAGCTCCGCTCCTGTGCGCTCCTGCAGGAAATGACCCCTGGTCCTCCACATTAAGAGTCCACCGCTCTTAACCACTACACCATGCTGGATCTCAAGTAGCAGTCTCTCAGATCACCTCTTTCACATCACCACTGACCTGATCCTTTTAGCTGGGGATGCCAGGGACTGAACCTGGGACCTTCTGCCTGCCAAGCAGAAGCTCTACACTGAGCCACTGTCAGACTCAGGTCCTCATTTGCCATGTATTTGTGTTGTTCTCTCTTCCTTACCTGTAACCATCCAGTATTGGGGCCAGGGGGGGGGGGCTGATGGTGAGTGCATGTGAGTGTGTGGGAACTGTTTCGCTTAACTGCTTGGTAACTATTTTCTCAAGAGGCCTCCTGAATGGGAAGAATGCAAATGACCTTGGAAACCTGTCTCTGCTAGCCGGCCTGTCATAGATAAAGAAACTGTAAATTCGCGGGGGGGGGGGGGGGGGGATGGATGGCTTGATTGGACGGGTCACTGGGGGTGTCTGTTTGAATTAGATATAATTACCAGGATCGGCGTCCAACCCGTTGGTTCTGACAAAAACGAGCTTCGCTTGACACATCTTCGTATCTCAATAAACCACCACAATAAACCACCACAAGAGAGTGTTGTTGAGAGCGAGTTTGTTCAAGAGTCTGACAGCCACAGCCCCTCCCCACACTGATTGAGCTGCAAGCGTATGACATCAGAATCATGTGTCAGGAAGAGGAGGGGCCTCAGTTATGACCTCACCGGTGTCAAGGCTACAACTGAGACAGCTGAACACTAGGAGGTGTACTACCGTGAGGAAAAAGCCAAGGGTTTAGAGACACGAAGGAATCCCCTCCACCGCTGAGCTGCCTTATCTTTGTGTCCTGCTGCTCCTCTCAGAGAAACAGGAGCTATGGCAGTGTTGCTCTCTACATGGGTGCACTAGCCACAGTCCCTTTCAAAAGGAGGCAACAAAATGG
>NW_015169003.1:0-2821 GCF_001447785.1 Gekko japonicus
TATGCAGTGTTTACAAAAATCCCACAGGCGAGTCCACTGTTTTTACAGGTAAGCTTCCAACAACCCAACAGGTAAATCTACAATATTATTAATCCAACAGGTAAGTCTACAATGGTCTCCAGTCATGCATGCGTGACCTCATGGCACTGGGCATGTTGTACAGGGGGCACTCTAGCATTGAGCTAAAAACTCTATGGTTATCATGCCGGGCAGGTCGGGTGCCGCAGGGCTGTTTGGGGGCAGGGCTCCCCCACCACCCAGTTGGCCCCCATCGGAGGGTTTGCAACCCTACTTCTGCATGCCAAACTCATGAGCCACAGCCTCTCCCTCATTTGCATTGGAGCCCACCTCCGCATCCTTCTAAGTCACAGAAAGGCCCGAACTGGCAGAGACGGCCCAGGACAGACCTCACCACAGTTCTTTGCTTTACACTACGAATGGAAAATGGCAGGGGTCATTTCCTGCAAGAGCATACAGGAGCGGAGCTCCGGCAGTAAGGAGCCCAGGGGGCGGGCACATGCAACAAGCCCCGCCCCCTGCTCCCAGCAGCCCTCAGTCAGGCCACGAGGAGCAAGAAGCAGCCAGGTAAGTTGCAGAGCCCCCCCCCCGGCCCGCCTTCAGGCACAAGCTCTCCCCCCATGAAAAACCCCCCCCCCATAGCTAGCAATTCAAAACAGTCCAGTAGTACCTTTAAGACCAAGTTTTATTCAGGTACAAGCTTCTCCCTCCTCTGCGAGGACAGATCTGCACATCCCCCCCCCAATAGCTAGCAATCCAAAACAGTCCAGTGGCACCTTTAAGACCAAGTTTTATTCAGGTACAAGCTCTTCCTCCTCTGCGAGGGCAGATCTGCACATCCCCACCACCAATAGCTAGCAATCCAAAACAGTCCAGTGGCACCTTTAAGACCAAGTTTTATTCAGGTACAAGCTCTCCCTCCTCTGCAAGGACAGATCTGTATGCCCCCCCCAATAGCTAGCAATCCAAAACAGTCCAGTGGCACCTTTAAGACCAAGTATTATTCATGTACAAGCTCTCCCTCCTCTGTGAGGACAGATCTGCACATTCTCCCCCCCCCCCTCAATAGCTAGCAATCCAAAACAGTCCAGTGGAGCCTGAGCGGTGGGTGTTGCCTTCTGACACCCTTCTGGTGATGTCAGGGGGTGTGGCACATGCAAATAAGTTATGCTAATGAGTTATGCTAATGAGCGCCTGCACCTCTTTTTCTACGAAATGACCCCTGGAAAGTGGCATCCCTGCAAGATATCTGTCACCTTTCTCCGGGCAAAAAAACCAGAACCTAGTCTGCTTCCGATCCCAGCATTCTCTGCTCTTTCCTGGCAGGTGCAGAGACCACCACGAAGAGCACTCCTTCGTCCCTTGCAGCCTGGCCCTTTTCAACATCCACCTGAAACACATATGGATGTTCCATGGAGCCATCGTGAAGGTATGGGGGAGACCCTATTTCTGTCTGGGCTCACATCTGGCCTCACAGCAACGCATTTTGCTACTGCTTGGCATGGGACTGTGTAGAGATTATGCAGGGGTGTAAGAGCTGATTATTAAGGAAGCGCCAATTATTAAGGAAGGCCGCCGATTATTAAGGTAGGGTGCCGATTATTAAGGAAGGGGCTGAAAGTAAAACAGAGTCAGCAGGGGTTCATTGGGACAGTGGCTGCATTTGGGTCATTGTATGTTCTAAGGCACGAGTGTGGCATAATGGTTAGAGTGTCAGTCTAAGTTCTGAGAGACCCAGGTTCAAATCCTCACTCCGCCATGGAATTTTACCGGGTGACCTTTAGGGCAGCCACACACTCTCGGCCTACCCGTCCTCACAGGGTTGTCATGAGCAATGCTCCCTCTAAGCCGTGGAGTCTTGTGAGCAAAAGTCTACTTTGTGAGCTCCTGGCATTGAAGTTGTCAGCGAGCGATTGGGCTGGTGCATAAATTAGAGTCATAGAATCATAGAATGTTAGAGTTGGAAGGGACTTTAGAGGTCACGTAATCCAACCCCCTGCACTCTGCAGGAGCATAGCCGTAAGATAGCCCTACGACATACCCGAAAGATGGTGTCTTAGTTTGCTCTGGAGCCATCCCTCCTGAGCCAAGACAAAATGGTGTGAGCCAGAGACTAAAAAAACTGTGAGCTAGCTCACACTAACTCAGCTTAGAGGGAACACTGATTGTGAGGATAAAATGGAGCAGACGAGAAGGATGGAAATCCCTTCGGGTCCCCCTTGAGGAAGAAAGTGGTGTAGAAATGAAGTAGAATAAATCTTAAAAGGGCAAAGTTTGAGTCCAATGGAACCTTGAAGACCAACAAAGACCACTGGCTTCAAACTTTGTCCTGTTCCTTCAGACCAACACGGCTACCCATCTGAATCTAAAATAAGTACAGTGCGGGTTATCCCAACTCAGAAAGGGCATCCAGGACTGGTACAGAAAACCCGATTTATCGAGAGATTGGAGATCTCCCGACAGCTAAAGCATTTGTGACTTAGAAAGGGGGAGGGAGAGAGAGATAACTTTGACTTCTAAGATTAAGCTCATTAAATAAAATTCTAAATGTGGATTGGAAAAGGGGGTGGCGATCTTTTGATCTTTTCTGTCCCTCTTATAACACCAGAACCCCAGGGCACCCAGTGAAACTGACAATGGTAGACTTCGTACCCAGAGTTCGTGTTGTGGTCGATCATTTTCTTGCCCTTTGAAAATCCTGACCTGTCCTGTGACATCTCCCTCCAAGGGATTTGAACTCGGGACCCAGCCCCTGCCTTCCCGCTGGCCTCCCCTCTCAGAGGTGGCTGCCCTTTCAGCCTGT
>NW_015169004.1:0-1432 GCF_001447785.1 Gekko japonicus
ATCTCATTCAAGGAGAGATCACCTATACAAACTTAGAGTGATGTAGCGCCCCCCAATTTCCAGGCATGCTGAGTCACTCATTCCAGCACAGGGGAACTGATCTCTGTAGTCCAGAGATCAGTGGCAATTCTGGGAAATCTCTAGGCATTCCACTGGCCATAATCCCCCTATTTTGAAATGAGCCTGCAAAGCTTTACATAGCCCTTTGCCTGCCCATCTCCCTGTTTTTCAGGAAGGTGAAACTCGCAGATCGGATTGACAGAGGGTGCTTGGAGAGAACCAGCGAGGTTGGTGGAAGGGGACTTCAGGAAGAGATGCTTAATCATTAACTCAGCCGAGCCTTCCCCGGCCAGCAGAGCAAACAACATAACTCACCCTTTGCAGGCACCAGAGCAGATGGGGAAACTCTCATATCAAAAGGCCTCCCTCTTACGAGAACTGGGATGCCAGAGATCAGTCCCGGCTAGTTGCAGATTTACAAGGTTTTACACTGATGTTATAAATTAAGGAATAATAGCTAACCGCCAGCCGGGAAGGTCAACCAGGCCTCCCTCGTCTTCCTCTCTGGCTTCCAGCGTGGCACCTGGTCCCAACGGTCCCTGCTTCTGTTGTTCTGCCTTGGGTTGGGATGTGGGGAAATGGCTCAGCCGGAGCCTGTTCAAGTTGTTTCGTTAACCCAGGCAAGGAACACCGATTCCCTCCTCGGCCTGCATTGTGAGCAAGCCCATAGCTATGACGGGGCATTTTGGGGCTCCACCCCCTCAAATGTAAGGCGCGCCCCACAACCGCTGCTGCCCATCTCCCCATCTTTCCCTTCCCTCCTGTGACATTTAAAGGGCCCTCCAGCTGATCGGTGGGAGCGTGTGGCCCGCCGATCAGCTGGAGGGCCCTTTGAATCTTGCAGGCACCCCCTCCGTCCCCTTCTCCACTAATGAAAGGGCCCTACAGATGATCAGCGGGCCCTTTAAATCCTGCAGAAGGTGAGCAAGAGGGGCAGCTGCTGGCTGTACACCTTCCCTGAACTCCAAGCGGCGATTTTGTTGCTTGGAGTTTTGCTGTAGGCAGCCCCTGCTTCAAAAACAGCATTTAAAGGGGCCCCACTTGGAAGGCGTGCAGCCACCCCTTTTCCTCCCCCCTCTCTCCTCCCTCCCCTGCTGCCCCACAAAATTTCCCCATGCCCCACCAAGCCAAAATTTTAGGCTACAGGGCTGACTGTGGGGTTACCACCCTCAAAATGGGTCCTGGGATTCTCCCAGAATTACTTGCTTTCCTGCCCCAGAATTACAACTGGCAGATGACAGAGATCATAGAATCATAGAATGTTAGAGTTGGAAGGGACCTTGCAGGTCATCTAGTCCAGCCCCCTGCACTCTGCAGGAGCATAGCTGAAAGATAGCCCTACATACCTACAACATACCCGAAAGATGGTCGT
>NW_015169004.1:2818-2928 GCF_001447785.1 Gekko japonicus
CAAGTGAGAAGCAGAGGTGGTTTGCCCTTGCCTTCCTCTTCAGAGTCTTCCTTGGTGGTCTCCCTTCCAGAATTAACACCAGCTTAGTTTCTGACTTATGGTGACCCCAG
>NW_015169005.1:0-3033 GCF_001447785.1 Gekko japonicus
TCTTCTTCTTCTCTTTGTTATTTCTGTTCCTGAATGGGGAACGAAGTTACGTGATAAGGCAGCATTTGTAATTACAGTACAGTTAAAACTTAATTATGTAGAAAACACATTCTTGAAAAAGGTAGTCTGTACTATAGTCAATTTACCCAAGACTGGATTCAGTGTATTAGGAATGTGCATCAAAATCCATACTCACTGTTCAATATTTAATTATAAATATAGATTTAGCCAGGGCTATTTTGGGGCAGGAGCGCACAGGAACGGAGTTCCGGCTGGCTCCTGAGTTGGCCACACCCACCAGGAACTCATTAGCGTAATAGGCCACACCCAACAGCAGAAACTCATTAGGACTGGCTACAGTAGGCGTGTGTGGCCTAACATGCAAAGGAGTCGCTACTACAAAAAAAGGCCCTGGGTTTTGACAACAAACAAGGTAAACAGAATAAGAAGCAAAAGATGGGTGTGGCTGGATGACCACACTTTTGGCAACATGGGGCTGCGGCCTAATATGCTAATGAGCTGTGGTGGCAGGGTGTGGCCTAATATGCTAATGAGTTCCAGCTGTTGGGTGTGGCCTGTTATGCTAATGAGTTCCTGCTGGGCTTTTTCTACAAAAATAGCCCTGGATTTAGCTGATGGCTCACACGAATAACACAGTTTGTGGTTAGATTGAGGTGGGTGGGTAGCCGTGTTGGTCTGAAGCAGCAGAACCAAGTTTGAGTCCAGTGGGGCACCTTTAAGACCAACAAAGTTTAATTCTGGGTGTACGCCTTCATGTGGGGTTGTATGAAAGCTTATACCCAGAATCACACTTTGTTGATGTTAAAGGTGCCACTGGACTCAAACTATGTTCTATAGTTTGTATGTGGAGAGAAGAAGAGGAGAGAAGGGATAGGATTCATATCCCACCCTTTACTACCCGAAGGAGTCTCAGAGGGGCTTACAATCCCTTTCCCCTTCCCCTCCCCACAACAGACACCCTGTGAGGTAGGTGGGGCTGAGAGAGCTCTCCTGAGAACTGCTCTTGAGAGAACAGCTCTGAAAGAACCTGTGACTGACCCAAGGTCATACCATAGGGTTGTCAAGTCATTGCAGTCACCGCAGCGGGGGACTCCTGAGCTTTTTCCCTCCGATGGTCGTGGCCCCACTCCCAGCGTGCTCGACGTCCTAACGTCACTTCCTGGTGACGCGCACGTCGGGGTGGGGTGTCCCCCAGGGCCCAATCCGCCGCCGCCGGGAAACGGGCCTCTGGGGCGGGGGTTTCCCCGCCCCTCGGGGGGACTTGGCAGCCCCATCATACCAGCAGCTGCATGTGGAGGAGTGGGGGAATCAAACCTGGTTCTCCCAGATGAGAGTCTGCTCTCCTAACCACTACACCAAACTGGTTCTCTAGTGCAAGTGTGTGTGTCTCTATGTTAGGATTGCCAGATCTGGGTTGGGAAATACCTGGAGATTGGGGGGTGTGGAACCTATGGAGGGTGGGGTTTGGGGAGGGGAGGGACCTCAGCAGGGTGTAATGCTATCGAGTCCACCCTCCAGCGCAGCTATTTTCTCCAGGGGAGATTCATCTCGGTTGTCGGGAGATCATCTGTATAGCAGGAGATCCCCAGGTGCCAGCTGGAGGTTGGCAACCCTAGGTATGTAGGAAGTCTGTACGTGGTTGGATTCTGACCACCAGTTCTGTTGGCAGAAAACACGTCTGCCAATGGAAAGGGAGCAACATTTTATCTGATTCTCCCACCACCACCAACTGCTGATTCTTCACTGTGTTTTCCATGCCATTCCCTGTTGTCCGTGACCCACAGGGGCAGGTGGGGTAGAGCTCTGCAAGTGGGAGAAGAAACATCTGTTTGGACCACTCAGCTTGACCAGCGTGGGATTCTACTAGGGTTGCCAGGTTCCCCTGGCCATAGGCGGGGGATCGGGGGTTAGAGTTGCCAGCTCCAGGTTGGGAAACTCCTGGAGGTTTGGGGGTGGAGCCTGGGGGGGACAGGGACCTCAGTGGGGTACCAATGCCACAGAATGCACCCTCCAAAGGATCCATTTTCTCCAGGGGAACTGATCTCTGTAGTCTGGAGATGAGGTGTTGGAGTGACCTTGGGTCAGTTACAAGTTCTTTCGGAGCTGTTCTCTCAAGGGCAGTTCTGGAAAGAGCTCTCTCAGCCCCACCTACCTCACAGGGTGTCCGTTGTGGGGAGGGGAAAAGGAGTTTGTAAACCACTCTGAGACTCCTTTGGGTAGTGAAGGGCAGGGTATAAATCCAGTCTCCTCCTCCTCCTCCTCCTCTTCTTCTTCTCATCCCTAGATCCTACCTAATATTTTCATACCTCTTTTTTTAAAAAAAAATGCAAATGTTCTTAAAGAGATTTATTTATTTATTTGTTTAATTTTATTTATACCCCGCCCTCCCCGCATTGCGGGCTCAGGGCGGCTTACAATATACGGGTGCAATGCGGCACCGTCATTCCACAGTATGGCACTCAGTGCAATAAAAACACAGTAAAACAATTACAAACAGTTAGGTACAATGGGCTACGCCCAAGGATCCCGCGTGACTGACACCCTCTCTCTCTATTGCACATACCCTTAAATCCAGAGGGAGGCTGCTGTGGCCTCCCGATGTTCACTGGCCACTCAGCCTCATCCAGTGGTGCTGCTATACAGGCCCCTGTTGGTGGTAGTGGTAGCGGCAGCGGCTCCTATTCAAAAGCCTGGCGGAAGAGCTCCGTCTTACAGGCCCTGCGGAAATGTAACAGGTCCCACAGGGCCCTGATCTCCTCCGGGAGTTCATTCCACCAGATAGGAGCTGCCACCGAAAAGGACCTGGCCCTTGTGGCAGCAAGATTGCTTATAAAGCAGGTTTAACAGTGGTGGTCAGAATGTTGGAAAATGCAAAAGCTACGGTGGGCAGTCCGGATGTGATGGCATGTGACCATTGGCAGGAAAAGGTGGTTGAATGTTCATAAATACAAGCAGGGGACCCACAGGGACTTGCAGGGAGCATCTCATCCCCCTCCCTCCCACTGTCTCTTT
>NW_015169006.1:0-604 GCF_001447785.1 Gekko japonicus
TGGGTGGGGCTTTTGCCCAGAAAGGCTTCCGATTGACTGGGGGTGCAGATATTTTTTAAGATGTTGCTTTGGCAGCAGGTGCCACCGCAGCACAAGGGCCTCTTCACTGTATGACTGAAGCTGAGCTGCAGCAAGCATTCTGCAGCTGGCTTCTCCTGCTGCGGCAGCCGTTTTGTGGCTGCACCCACCAGTGGTGTGTCAGAATCCCAAAGGTGCCCACAGGCTCAAAAATACTGGGGACCCCTCCTGCACTATACGTTACATAATATATTCAACGGCGGGAAAGTTTGTGGGAGTTGTTTATCCTAATGAAGTGACCTGTAACCTTTGTATTGGTCAACTAACATCTTGTTTGTAGAAATGCTTTGATCTAGCATTAATGTATTCACAAGTTTATGGCCCTTTGTGTGAACCAAAGAGGTAGTTCTCTTCTAGAAGCCAAGACAGATAGAAAGATGTAGCTGTTGGCATATATTACTGAGAGTAACTGCAAGTATGTAACCTTTTATTTTATTTCTTTTATCCAAAGTACCATACCCATGTTTTATTTTGTTTTATAGTAAAGATATTTTTCTTTTACTAAGTGTGGCTCTTGTGTTTGCAA
>NW_015169006.1:1856-2793 GCF_001447785.1 Gekko japonicus
CACCCCCCCCCCCCCCCGGGTTGTACTGTCTGAGTTAGAGTTCAAAGTTGGCCAAGAGCCTAGCCTACACAACATCTTGGCTATTAAAAAAAAACCCCTTTACCTGGAACGTAGATGTCCACAGGCACGATCCGGTCGCAACCCCGCACCACAGAGTAAGAGTAATGGTAATAGCCGCCGCCGTTTGCGCAGCTGCAAGGGCAAGGATGTTTCGTTAAGGCGTGCTTAAAAAAAAACAGAGCATCCCTTGACATCTGAGGTACGCGTCCTACTAGTGCGCGCGTATGCGCACAATGTCGGAACCCAGTATCTTCTAGGACAGTGGTGGCGAACCTATGGCACGGGTGCCAGAGGTGGCACTCAGAGCCCTCTCTGTGGGCACGCGTGCCATCGCCCCAGCCAGGCCCAGACCATCATTAAAGTGTCGAATTCTCTGCCAAATAATTTTAAGTCAATGAAAGCATTTGGGATCGCTTTCCTTACTTTGTTTGGATCGATCATCTTAAGTTAATGTATGAGTTGTTTTTTCTAAAGTAAAACCTCAGTATTCAGGTTAAATTGCCATGTTGGCACTTTGCGATAAATAAGTGGGTTTTGGGTCGCAGTTTGGGCACTCGGTCTCTAAAAGGTTCGCCATCACTGTTCTAGGGACTTCTTGGATTTCAACAGGGGGACCGCTGAGTCTGTTTCTGGATGGCTCCTCCCTCTCGCCAGTTCTCCCCTGGTTGCTTCAAGTATTCTAGATCGGTGGTTCTTAACCATTCAGCCACGAGTAGACCAGGCATGCAAAATTATCATTGCATTCCCCCCACACCAGAAGTAAAGAGAGAGGAAAACAGGACTCCTGCTCTGTCGAGATCGGGATGCCTGTGCGACACACATTGGGTACACCCACGGATTTTTTCTTTAAAAAAAGAGGTGCCGGAATTCTCAAGAG
>NW_015169007.1:0-2754 GCF_001447785.1 Gekko japonicus
TCTTTTTCTACGAAACAACCCCTGCCTAATCTAATACACTTACTACAAAGACAACGAAGACAAACAATGGCGTTCTAGTAATCATTCCGTTTGCGTACTCTTCATCAGGTTTGTCTGTTGTTGTTGATTCAACACAATCTTGAAGTACTGAAGGCAATGTTTCGAGATTCTTAGTGCTAGTTAATATACTGTATTGGTGGTGGAAAGTGCCATCAAATCATAGCTGACTTATGGCAACTCTATAGGGTTTTCAAGGAAAGAGACGTTCAGAGGTGGCTTGCCATTGCCTGCCTCTGGGTAGAAAACCTGAACTTCCTCGACGGTCTCCCATCCAAGTACTCACCAGAGCAGATCCTGCTTAGCTTATGAGATCTGACGAGATCGGGCTAGCATGGGTCCATCCAGCTCGAGGCAAGAGACGTTCAGAGGTGGTTTGCCCTTGCCTGCCTCTGCACAGCAAACCTGGACTTCCATGGTGGTCTCCCATCCAAGTACCAACCAGGTCTGACCCTGCTTATCTTCTCAGATCTGACAAGAGCAGGCTAACCTGAGCCACACAGGTGGGGGGGGAGGAGGAGGAGGAGGAGGAGGAGGAGGATGGAGATGATGGAGATGGAAATGGAGATGGATGGATTTATACCCTGCCCTTCACTACCCGAAGGAGTCTCAGAGCGGCTTACAATCTCCTTTCCCTTCCCCTCCCCACAACAGACACTCTGTGAAGTAGGTGGGGCTGAAAGAGCTCTTTCAAGAACTGTCCTTTCAAAGAAAGCTCTTGTCAGAACCAGGGCTTGGCTTGCCCAAGGTCATCCGGCAGCTGCAAGTGGAGAAGTGGGGAATCAAACCCAGTTCTCCCAGATTAGAGTCCGCGCACTTAACCACTACACCAAACTGGCTCTCCCAAACTGAGAGATGTGCTATATACCTATGGAAAGTGGAGGTTTCCAATGGCACACTAGCTTTAGAAACGGTTTCACTCCCGGAAAGGTTATACAAAGGCCAATATTCTGGGTCTCCAAAAGTGCCTATAGAGCCGGAAAACAAACATGAATAAAAAAGGGGGGTGGATTGCAGATGGTACCCAAAATGATGTGAGTGTATTTATAGGCTTTCTGCCAAGAAGGCACACTTTGACAACAATCCAATAACATGTGCATAATGGAGGCTCTCGAAGTATTAAAGCGCTAACAAACATCAGTCAGGGGTACCATTTCGAGTTTCAGTAGAGGGGGAAAAACAGATTTCGGTGGCAGGGGTCCAAGTTTCACGGCGAGGCACCAAGGCCTGCCCTTGTATATGTTTGCGATTAAATTGCAAAAAAAAAGGGGGGGAGGGGGAGACCATGCGCTTTGAGGTTGCGTTTTCTTTCTCATCATAATCAGAGATGTATGCGCGCTTCACAAAAGTCACACGTGGTCTGGAACAGGGGAGGGGAGGTGGGAGAAAGGACCCCCGTGGCATTAGGCAGGACAGTCCTTCTGCTAGGAAGTTCAATGTGAATTTGCAAGCTCTATGCTGAACTGCAGACCGGAAGGTCGGTAGTTCAGCAGTTCGAGACCCGAGTGCCACATGACGGAGTGAGCTCCCGTCTCTGGCCCCAGCTCCTGCCAACCTAGCAGTTCGAAAGCAAGAAACTGCAAGTAGATAAATACGTACCTCTTCGGTGGAAAGCTAAAAAGCATTTCGTGCACCTTGGCGTCTAGTCATTCCGGCCACATGACCATGGAGAAGTCTTCAGACAGTGCTGGCTCTTCGGCTTGGAAACAGAGATGAGCACCGCACCCCTACAGTCAGATTTGACTGGCTTTCGAACAAGGGAAACCTTTACCTTTTAGCTTTTACGCAAGTATTATATTTGCGTACACGTTGCATTTCTGAAACACTTCTACTTGAAAATCTGAACAAAGGACATTTTGGAAGGGAGAGGAGCGTCATTCAGCCTCTGTTCATCGAGAAACGGCTTCGGTGTGGGAAGGCCAGACTTTTGAAAACAGAAAAAATATATAATGCCCTTTTGTCGTTATTCACTTTGTAAAGGGACACTCACGGCTGACAGAACAGAAATGGACAGATGGTGCCAACCTGGGATCTGTGGCGTTCCATGCAGAAGCTCAAGACTGGTTCTCTTCCCAGAGCCTAGCTGTCTGAAAGGCAATTCACACAACCTCGTCAGTGCAAACGTGAGCTGAACCTCAGAAGAGTCATCCAGGGCTCTTTTTGTAGAAAAAGCCCAGCAGGAACTCATTAGCATAATAGGCCATACCCAACAGCAGGAACTCATTAGCATATTGGACCACACCCCTGACAGCACCGCTCATTACCACATTAGGCAGCACCCCCATGTTACCAGAAGTGTGGTCATCCAGCCATACCCACCTTTTGCTTGTTATTCTGTTTACCTTGTTTGTTGTCAAAACCCAGGGCTTTTTTTGTAGCAGGAACTCCTTTGCATGTTAGGCCGCACACCCCTAATGTAGCCAATCCTAATGAGTTTCTGCTGTTGGGTGTGGCCTGTTATGCTAATGAGTTCCTGGTGGGCGTGGCCAACTCGGGAGCCAGCCGGAACTCTGTTCCTGTGCATATTCCTGCCCAAAAATAGCCCTGGGACCAATCAGATATCAATCCAACTGGTTCGACAACGTGTTTCCCACAGTGGTCACCCTAGGGTTGCCGGCACAGTGGTCAACCTAGGGTTGCCGACCTTTGCCTGGCAGTCCTTTGGAATATTGGGAGTGGGGTGGAGATGTCTGCAAT
>NW_015169008.1:0-331 GCF_001447785.1 Gekko japonicus
CTGCATGGTTAGAAAGGAATGCAGTGAAGAAACCTGCCAAACAGTCACAGATGGGTTGACAAACAGTCAAACCAATAATTGAAAAACCAGTTCTTTGTTCATGACCAGCAAACAGGACATAGACTGAACTGGTGGGTGTTCACACTTCTGTAGTTTAGACATCCTGTTTGACTCACTGTAAACTGGCTTGAACAAGAACAGAAGGTTGAACAGAGCATTATGCAAGAAAAGAAGAAGAAGAAGAAGAGGAGGAGGAGGAGGAGGAGGAGGATGAGGAGGAGGAGGAGATTGGATTTATACCCCGTCCTTCACTTGGAGTCTCAGAGCGGCT
>NW_015169008.1:360-2755 GCF_001447785.1 Gekko japonicus
GAGGTGGGTGGGGCTGAGAGAGCTCTGACACAAACTGCTCTTTCAGGAACAGCTGTGCCAGAGCTTGTGACTGACCCAAGGTCACATCAACAGGTGCAAGTGGAGGAGTGGGGAATCAAACCCGGTTCTCCCAGATTATAGTCCGCGCACTTAACCACTACAACAACATGATAAAATTAAATGTTCTTGCTTTATTTTTTTCACTGTTTTGTTCTTTATGTGAGTTATGTGGAGACAAAAACCTTCATTCTGCAGGGAGTGACTGAGGGCCCACAGCTACCTAGGGTTGCCAGCTCCGGATTGGGAAATACCTGGAGATTTTGGAGGGGGGGCCTAAAAAAGGAAGGGTTTGGGGCGTAATGCCATAGAGTCCAACTTCCAAAGTGGTCATTTTCTCCAGGTGAACTAACCTTTGTCACCTAGAGATCAGCTGCAATAGTGGGAGATCTCCAGCCACCACCTGGATATTGGCAACCCTACAGCCACCCCTAATTACTACACCAAAGAAGGCTTTTATCCATTTGCTCCCCCTGCTTTCAGCCACAATATATGAAGGTCTAGGTGGCTTGGATTAAAAATCACAGCTGCCTCTGTGGGTGATCTCCTATTTGCTACTAGGTGTGGATGGGCCTGTCAAAGTTTGATTGTGGGCCTTCTATCAGTTGTTGGCCCTGGCAGCTGCCTAACTATGGCACTGACCCAAGATATACTGCAGTTTCCAGACCTACCAGGAACAATAGAAAAGAGCAAGAGTCAGTAGCACCTTATAGACTAACAAAATATGCAGCAATCTTTAACAGGACTGCCAGATCCCCTGGGGGGGTGGGGGTTTGCCCACTATAGGGGCTTCCAATCTGCCAGCCTGGATCTAGTCGGCGGGGGGGGGGGCGAACCCCATCCCCAAAGTGCCTGGACCAGGCCCATTTGCCCGGCGTGATGACGTCACCTGGAGGTGACGTCATCACGTTTGGCACATTGCTGGGGGGACGCTCTAGCATTCAGCCTGAAAACTCAATGGTATCATAGAGTTTCTAGCCGAATGCAAGAGCATCCACCTGGCAATGTGCTTAGCACGATGACTGCACTTCATGTGACGTCATCATGGTGCGCGTGCTGTGCCCACATGCCAGAAGATCCTGGGAGAAGAGCTTCTCCCCCCCGCCGGAAAAAGGTAGGGACCTGGCAACCCTAATCTTTAAGATGCTACCTGGACTCTTGCTCTTCTCTACTGCCACAGACAGACTAACATGGCTATCCATCTTGATCTACCAGGAACAGATGATCTGAGGAGCCAACAATGTCTTCCCTGGCCTTGTATCATTGCTGTCCTGGCTTGATTCCTGCATGGCTTGCTATTTGAGCTGTGACTGACTGCCTCTTAGTTGTCAGCCCTGGTGAGACCCAATATTTGCATTTTTTTTTTAAAAAAAAAAACCAACATTCCATCTGTTCTCTTAGCCTAATACTATTCATTTTGATATTAATATTTTCATTGACTATTCATGCTTAAATTGGAGGGGGACATCATTTTCTTGTGTGTAAAATTTTGCAGTTAACATTTTAGCCGACAATTATTCTGAGGTAATTCTATGGGGACAGCGCAGATCAAGCATCACAGTATGAAGGAACTTTTTAAAAAAATACCTCACAATGTAAAGTATCTTGCACATGCCAGAGTTTGAAAGTGTCCAGATTTCTGAGACTCTTTGCATCATATCCTGAATAGACAGCCATGGTTTTTAAAAATTTCTGAAAGGAAATAAGGAAGGAAAAATCTTGACATGCAAATCTGTATATGAAGAAACGTATTTATATAGGCTATGATCCTGCACATTATTAAGTAAGGTAGACCACAGAGGTGGGGTCCCTTACCACATACTGGTTTTCTCTACACAGGCACAAAAGTAAACTAGAATACAATTAAAGCCAACACCACTGAAATTGCCTCATAATGTCTAGGCTTGCAGCAACACTCATCAACTCATATATGAAATATTTTGGCATGCAGAGAGGTCTACTTTCATGTCTAACATGGCAGCAATGAGCAAATACTTCCTACAGTTTGCAACAGGCTGCACAAAAAGCTATACTCAAGGTAGCAAAGATAAAGAAGAAGGCTGAACAGGCTCAAACAGGCATCCACAATTTGTGACTTGCCAAGCCAAACGAATCCCAACAGCAGGGGTGAAAGTAACTTAAATTTCTTGGCAGTACCTTCTGTCAAGCAGAAAACAGATGGTTCTAATTTGGCCACTTCCATAACTGTATATTGTCCCATACCAACTCACTACTGCCACCAGCCATGTTTGGGGCCCATTGGAAAGCTGTACTCAGTCTCTGGAGGCCTGGGTTAAAATAATTGGTGACATTCATCTGGTACCCTTTTGGTTGTCCA
>NW_015169009.1:0-2284 GCF_001447785.1 Gekko japonicus
TTTCTACGAAATGACCCCTGACCTTGGGCCCTGTCTCTGGGTCTCTGCCCAGGCGGTGGTTGCCAAGTTCTTCAAAGAAGGCTTAGCTGCTCATTAGACTGCCTTTGAGAAGGCACAGGTCTTCAGTCCCAGTAGCTGCTCCCCATGTCCAGGACTTGTAGATATCTTTGATTCCTCACCAGTACCATTCTGGTATAAGTCCTCTGTGCTTGATCTTCACCTACCTGTTGAAATTTTGGAGTTCCTCCACAATTGTCCCAGGATTGCTCGAACACTGAAGGTTGTATCCAATGTTCTCTCTAAACTGTGGAGTCCTGTGAGCCAAAATGCTACTTTGGGAGCTATTGGCATTAAAAGGTTGTGAGCAGGTGATTTGACTGCTACATCAATCAGTTTGCCCTGGAGCCATCCTTCCTGAGCTGAGACAAAAATGTGTGAGCCAGAGGGTAAAAAAACTCTGAGCTAGCTCACACTGACTCAGCTTAGAGGGAACACTGGTTGTATCACCTCTAGTCACACACGTGTGTTTCCCATAACGTGGCAGAATCGACACATCGATCCAAAAAGAAATCTCACCACCCCAATTTCAAGGTCCATGGACACCCAACCACCATCATTAAATAAACTCGAGAGCACATCATACTGGGCTTCTCCAGTAGCAATGTTGGGCCTTTGGGGGATTCATCCATCTTTTCTGTTTTCTTGGAGAGGGGCCACGGCTCAGTGGCAGAGCCTCTGCTTGGCATGCAGAAGGTCCCAGGTTCAATCCTTGGCATCTCCAGGATATGGCAGTAGGTGATGTGAAAAACCTTGACCTGAGACCCTGGCTCATTTGCAGAGCCGCATGCAGAAGGTCCCAGGTTCAATCCCCGGAATCTCCAGCTAAAAGGACTAGGCAGGAGGTGATGTGAAAGACCTTGACCTGAGACCCTGGCTCAGTGGCAGAGCCTCTGCTTGGCCTGCAGAAGGTCCCGGGTTTAGTCCCCAGCATCTCCAGTTAGAAGGAACCAGGCAGTAGGTGATGGGAAAGACCTTGACCTGAGACCCTGGCTCAGTGGCAGAGCCTCTGCTTGGCCTGCAGAAGGTCACAGGTTCAGTCCCCGGCATCTCCAGTTAAAAGGACCAGGCAGGAGGTGATGGGGAAGACCTTGACCTGAGACCCTGGCTCAGTGGCAGAGCCTCTGCTTGGCCTGCAGAAGGTCACAGGTTCAGTCCCCAGCATCTCCAGTTAAAAGGACCAGGCAGGAGGTGATGGGAAAGACCTTGACCTGAGACCCTGGCTTAGTGGCAGAGCCTCTGCTTGGCATGCCGGAGGTCCCAGGTTCAATTCCCGGCATCTCCAGTTAAAAGGAGCAGGCAGGAGGGGATGGGAAAGACCTTGACCTGAGACCCTGGCTTAGTGGCAGAGCCTCTGCTTGGCATGCGGAAGGTTCCAGGTTCAATCCCCAGCATCTCCAGTTAGAAGGACCAGGCAGGAGGTGATGGGAAAGACTTTCCCTCCTCATATTTTCCTCTGACTACTTGGCTAACGGCTCGATACTTGGCCACTGACCTGCCATCGTCCATCCCTCTGTTCCATTGATTTATTGAACTCTCTTTCATCTATCTCATTTCTTTCCCTCTCCACCCAGCGTTTTGTTTCATGGCATCTTTGGTGCCTTCTCCTTTGATGTTTCACCATGCTCTTTGATATCTCCGGCCCCAAGGGCTTGTTTCTAGGGTTGCTGTGACAACTTCCATCAGCGACATGTGATTTCCTTCTGTGTCTTTTTCTCCTGCCCTGTCTGCAGGTAGCAGCCCCCTCGACAGCCCTCGGAATTTCTCCCCGAACACACCAGCCCATTTTTCCTTCGCTTCTTCCCGCAGGTAAGAGCGGATTCCTCGTTCTTGGTGACTCAGGTATGAAATCGGGGTTTTATGGAGACAGGATTTGGGACACCCGGACTCCCTATAGACTGATGAAGGGAGCTTTGACTCTCTCGAAAGCTTATATCTCCAAAAAATCTTAGAATCACAGAATCACAGAGTTGGAAGGGGCCCTACAGGCCATCGAGTCCAACCCCCTGCTCAATGCAGCATCAGCCTAGATCAGGGGTGGCCGAACCGTGGCTCGGGATCCACATGCGGCTCTTTCACACATATTGTGTGGCTCCTGGCAGGGCAGCTGGGGAAGCGAAGGGGAGGCATACTTTTTCTCCCTTCCTCCCTTCCATCTATTTGCTTTCTTTGTTTCTCTCTCTCTCTCTCTCTCTCTCTTTCCAGCTCTTTCATTCTTTCTTTCCAC
>NW_015169009.1:2570-2758 GCF_001447785.1 Gekko japonicus
CTCTTTTTCTCTCCCCTTCTCTCTCTCTCTCTTTTTCCAGCTCTTTCATTCTTTCTTTCCACCTCTCTCTCTCTCTCTCTCTCTCTCTCTTTCTCTTTCTCTCTTAGACAAATAAATATCATAAGCAAACAAACAAATATCATTGGACAAACAGATATTACAATCAATATCTGTCTTTACCCCTTTTG
>NW_015169010.1:0-866 GCF_001447785.1 Gekko japonicus
GGGGAAAGGGGGGGGGGGGGGGGGGGGGCCTTGATCTTTCCCAGGGCGTGCAGCTCCGGGGAAGATTGAAGACGTGGCAGGGAGGGCCACGTGGAGCGACCGGAAGCCACCAGGGGTGGGGAGGAAGCCTACTCACCGTCCTGCTTCTTCCTCCTCCTGCGGCGAAATGAGGGCTGGAAGGAGAGGGCGACTGGGAGCAGGAGGCGGGGCTTCGTCATGTGCCCGCCCCCTGGACACATCACTCCCAGAGCGCTGCTCTGGGTCGCTCCGGCCCCATCTGAGCCCTGCCTATTTATACTAATGTTGAACTCAATAACATTATGGTTACTGTTCCCAAGAGGTGCAATCACTTTTACATCTCTCACCGGATATTGGGCATTACTTAGGACCAAATCCAGGATTGCCTCTCCCCTGATAGGTTCTGCTCCATAGCATAGTCATTGAGAGTGTCTAGAAACTCCCAGTGTTAAGCTTCCTTTTGGCCCACTATTTCAACCCACAACATTTCCAGAAGCGAATCTAATTCTCTTACCTTCTCAGTCTTACTGGACTGTATATCCTCTCTGACATACAGAGCCACCCCACCTCCAAACCTTCCCCCCATCCTTCTGATAATATATAACAGGAATCACCATACCCCACCAATTTTCCTCATCTCACCAAGTTTCTGAAATATCCACATTGTCTATGTTTTCCCCCAACACCAAGCATTCTAACTCCCCGGTTTTACCCTGGACACATCTAGCATTTGTATATAAACGTCTATGATTTCCCAGGCATGTTAGGCCTGCAACCTTCCTCTTGCTGCCTCAACACCTTGCCAGGTAGTCCATAATGTTCGTCACAGTCTCAGTGGACAATTCTAA
>NW_015169010.1:1126-2652 GCF_001447785.1 Gekko japonicus
CCCTACGCGTGGAAAAGGTAGCACTTCTGAGAAGGCTACCTTGGAGGTCCTGGCCTTGAGTTTCCTGCCTAGCAGCCTTAATTTTTCCTTCAGAACCTCACAACTGCATTCCCCCACATCGTTGGTGCTAACATGTACCACAACCACTGGCTCCTCCCCAGCACTCTCTACCAGCCTATCCAGAACACGCATAATGTCCGCTACATTTGCACCAATCAGGCAAGTCACCATATGGTCAGTACACGGGTTTGCCACCCAGCTGTCTACCTGCCTAAGGATCAAATCACCAACTACCAAGAGCCGCCCCTCCCCCCCCCCGCCCAGGGATGATTCCTTGGTATGAAGAAATACCCTTCACGAACTGAACAAGAGGTCCCTTCTGAGGGCACATTCCCCTTATCCTCAGCACGATGCCCTGTTTCCTCTCGACCCTCATGCTCCCTGACAGCAGCTGGGCTGCCATTTTCAGAGTGGGACATATCTAACAAGTTCCCCAGAGTCTTCTCCATGCACCTAATTGACTGTCTCTGATTCTCCAGGTCAGCCACCTTGGCCTCAAGGGTGCAAACTCATTCCCTGAGAACCAGAAACTCCTTGCACCGGGCATACACCCAAGACTTCTGTCCAGTGGGTAGATAGTCGTACGTGTGACATTCCGTGCAAAACACTGGATAGCCCCCAACCCCCTGCTGGCATTCTGGCTTCATAATTGCTTTTTTAAATATATATATATACTCCCCCTTTTAATACCCTTCATAGTTATGTGGCTCCCCTTGCGGAAAGTCTACTTGATAACCGGGAACACAAGGGGACTAGGGCCCTGGCTTCCTGGTCCTTCCTGGGCTTCTTACAGAGCCCCGAGGCCAGGAGTGTTGAACTCATTTGTTATGAGGGCTGGATTTGACATAAATGAGACCTTGTTGGGCCAGGCCATGTGTGTCATAAAATGTAATGCCAGGTAGCGGAGATATAAACTTTATAAAGGACACAAACACAAAGGGTTTTTTTTAAACTTAAAATAAAAACATGCTTAAAACCTTAGCACTCTTGCAATATTTTGTTTATTTAACAGTGTCTGATAACTGACATCTCTTGCTCTGAATTATTGCATCAAAATGTCTGTGCTGTTGCAATCTTGAGTATGCTGTTCAGGTGTGTATCTGTAAGCTGCAAACCTACGATGATGATGCAGCAGCAGCAGAACTGGAAGAAGAAGCAGAAGACAGCCAGTGCCACTGTAGGCCTGACAGAAGCCCTCCGGGGGCTTCATCCGGCCCCTGGGCTGCATGTTTGACACCCCTGCCCTAGGCTAAGAGCCACAGGCCAAGAGCCTGTCTCCTGCTGTTTCTCCTGCTGCTTTCTCAAACAGCCAGGACTCTGCAATAACTTAAAACTCATACACACACTCACACACAGCAATTCCTTTATTGGCATTTCACAGAAATAAAAACATAGTATCTGGGAAATAAAATTCAGAAGTACATAAAATACAATTTTTGTTAAAAGATACCCTGCGTTGAGCACTT
>NW_015169011.1:0-1798 GCF_001447785.1 Gekko japonicus
ACAACAGACTTGTGGAGGGATGTCTACTGGAAATAAATACGGTACTTCCTGAAGGAAGATGTGGCGCTTGCTTAAACAGTCTGTTGGGAATAAGGACAGCACAAGGAAGAAACAAAGAAGCAGGCTCTTATGACATCTTGAGACATTGGCCTATTATGCACGGATGTTTTCCCCCAGTTTCATCGTGCATGTCCGTTGGGTTTTCTTTGTGGTTCTGCATTGATTCCCCTCCCTTCAGCACTCAGTTCACTTTCTGATCACTGTTTCCCCGGGTTTTCTGAGAGTGCTTTTGTGCCGATTTCCCCCCCTTGTTTTGCTCCCAAGCCAAAGGTAATCCAAAAGCATACAGATTCCCTTGGATTTTCCTACCACCCTTTTGCCACCTTCAAAAGTGTCCTGGCCCCACTGATGGACCTCCTGATGGCACCTGGTATTTTTGGCCACTGTGTGACAGAGTGTTGGACTAGATGGGCCTTTGGCCTGGTCCAAACATTGGCATCTCTTATGTTCTTATGTTCTCCATTTCCCCCTCATTTTAAAAAGTTTGGGTGTTTTTTTCCACAAGCTGCATAAGTTTAGTGATATGGGGCTATTGCTAGTCTCGGATTGCTAAATCTTAAAAAAAAATGATGAGAGTAAAGTTTAAAAGGAGCTGTGCAAGGTTTAGTTCCCGCTGGTATTGACTTGAAAGAGGGATCCAAGAGGAGGCAAACAGCAGCGTCCCCAGTGCAAAAGAGTTCAGTACTGCATGCAAACAAAATAAAGGGGTGGGGTCATCAGGACAGAATGAAATTGACATGAGATGTAAAGAGAGACAGACACTAGGAAGGGAACGCTAAAGCTTTGAAAACATTTTTCCCTTTCATACTTAAGTAAACAAAGGGGGGGGCAGTCTCCAGAATCCTAACATTAAAATGGTGGCTGAGTCACATGGACCTTTTGCAAACTGCCAAACTTAAGAATCACTTGGGATTGATCCATTCGGAGGACAAAATTCCATCTACACAGGACAGGCTCTAAGAAACTTCCAAGATCATGACCAGTGTGCAGGATCAAATGACAGAATCACAAAGAGAAAACCATGCAAATTTGCGAGGAAGGAAAGGAAATTAGTGTCACTATGCAGCTGTGCTAGGGCATTGGCAAAAATACCTCACATTAAAAAAAAATAGTGGGACAAGACTTTAAAAATTCCAGAGTTTCTGCCAGAGAACTCCTTCCCCATACAAATTGCAGCCCTGTGCAAGGCATGGTGGTTTTGCAGCCAACTTTCCACAGGCGCATGCGCACATGCACACACCTGTTGCCAATGATCACAACTTGCAATGCCAGTGTCAATGGGTTCTACCATGCATTCTCTACAGTCAACATGTTCCCTTATGTTATGTGTACTGGCTTGTAGGCTCTGAGTACCAAATTTCAGAAATCAGGCAGGATGGGGTCCAAATGCATGTTTCACAAAGTTAGGCTAGGCAAGGTCATTCAGTCCAAGGTCAGGCTTCCAAGGCAAAGTTGGTGGCTTAGTGTCTATCGTACATGCTGCGTCCTTGCCTAACAGCTTCTCTTGGCTGGTTTTTATAGCCCCATGCCTAAGGATCATGCTTGCAGCCTGCTGCTCAGAAGTAATCCTGCAACTACTCATCTTTGTCATCAACAAGCAGCTGGCGTCAGGCTAGGGGGCATGCATTCTGCCTTCTTGTCTGTAATTCTGTTCTCAGCCTCTGTCTGTGGCACTCTAAGGGTGTAGGGGATACTGGTGGGCTGGGAATGGCTAACTGAGGTTCACCTGATGAATCAG
>NW_015169011.1:2260-2374 GCF_001447785.1 Gekko japonicus
ATGGCACAAGTGATGTCCCACCCCAATTTAGAAAAATGTCATCCCCTTGTGCAACTTGGGCTCAATCCAAATCAAACCCATGCACTAAGTTCCCAGCATGGAACTCACAACACA
>NW_015169012.1:0-2630 GCF_001447785.1 Gekko japonicus
GGTATATTTTTGCCTGAGAAAAGTCCAACTTACGAGCCTGGGCCCAATCAGAATGGCGTGACGGATATATGACAAAGTCTGATGGAACCAATCATTATGATTTATTTCTAACTGTCATAGGGGGTATAAAACTTTATGCCTCCCATTGTAACCTTAGGGGGAGCTGTGGGGTCCAAAACCTTATTGGATCTGCACCTCCCTCCTTTGTTGATCAATAAAGTACAAGATCTGATTCTGCTCGACAGGATTGTACTGAGTGTTTTCTCAAATTGGGCTGGGGAAGCACACACACTCAGACAGGATTATTTTCTGTACATCAGTAGTGTGGCCTACAAGCTCTAGGGAGGCCTAGTGGCTCTAGGGAAGCCTGTACTAGAGTAGCTATCAGGGCCTACATTTCCCAGGTCACCCTCTGGACCCTGTGATTGGCTAATAGGGGATTTGGAGTGAAGTCTTATACCAGTAGAATAGTAGAGAGTGTTGCCTGGGTAGAAGTGATAAAAGGCTTTGCTCAAAGTGGGAGGGGGTCCACTCCCAGGGAGCAGAGCTGGTGTGGAGCTGCTGCAGAAGGAGGGATCCCTCATCCAAAAGGGGTGAGTCAGCTTGACGCCAAATGCCTAGAGAAGGCTCGGTATAGTATAGTCAGACACGTCAAGGTTTCTTATTTTGCTAGTTTACCCACCTTTACCGTGCTCATTTCCCCTACATGTTACAATTGTTGTTAAATCTCGTTAATAAACATCGTTTGTTACTCTGCCTGGGTCCTCGCACCTCATTCAGTCACTTATAAGGGGAAACTTCAGGGCTATTTTTGGGCAGGAACGCACAGGAATGGAGTTCCGGCTGGCTTCCAAGTTGGCCACACCCAGCAGGAAGGCATTAGGATAATAGGCCACACCCAACAGCAGAAACTTATTAGGATTGGCTACATTAGGGGTGTGCGGCCTAACATGCAAAGGAGTTCCTGCTACAAAAAAGCCCTGGGTTTGGACAACAAACAAGGTAAAAAGAATAAGAAGCAAAAGGTGGGTGTGGCTGGATGACCACACTTCTGGTAACATAGGGGTGTGGCCTAATATGACAAATGAGCGGTGCTATCAGGGGTGTGGCCTAATATGCTAATGAGTTTCTGCTGTTGGGTGTGGCCTGTTATGCTAATGAGTTCCTGCTGGGCTTTTTCTACAAAAAGAGCCCTGCGAAACCTACTGGAAAAGTAGTGTCTAAAGGGGTAGGGTGGGCGCTCTGGGCCCTCCCAAGGAAACCCATACAGGACTGGTGGCAGCCATGAGAGAACCTTTCTAGCCACGGCCCACAACAGGGGGAAAGGGGTCTGGGTGTACCCAGTTCCTGTCATTAGGTCTCTTTCTCCACAGCCTAGCGAGGGAAGCTGGGGAGCTCACTGGCCTCCTTCTGAGCCCATTTGAGGGCCGTGCTACTCCTTGTGCCTTTCTTGTGGGAGGGGCCGCGGCTCAGTGGTAGAGCATCTGCTTGGCATGCAGAAGGTCCCATGTTCAATGCCCAGCACCTCCACTTAAAAGAATCAGGGAGAAGGTTCTTCAGTGGCTAATTAGAAACTCTGCTGGGCAAAAATCCCACCTGGCCCCGCCCGTTTCTAAAAACACCAGGAAAGGTGTTGGCAGGTGCCACAATGCCCATGGGTGCCACGTCGGGGACTTGTGACACAGAGGTTCACTGGCGCTGCCCCAGGACCTGGTTGGCCTGGTAGCCAAGTGGTCATTCCATCCTGGACTCACTGCAATTCCTCAGCCAAGGAAATTCTGGAAAACCATCTGTTTTTCAGCCCTATGTAAGACAAGCAGAGAAGAAATAAGCCATCTGAAATACCCTTCAGTTTGGTGTAGTGGTTAGGAGCGTGGACTCTAATCTGGGAGAACAGGGTTTGATTCCCCACTCCTCCACATGCAGCTGCTGATCAGTCCCAGTTCTCTCAGAGCTGTTCTCTCAAGGGCAGTTTTCTCAGAGCTCTCTCAGCCCCACCTGCCTCACAGAGCTCTCTCGGCCCACCTGCCTCTCTTCCGAGAGCACCTGTTGTGGGGAGAGGAAGGGAAAGGAGATTGTCGGCCGCTCTGAGACTCCAACTGAAAGGGCAGGGTATAAATCCAATCTCTTCTTCTTCCTCCTCATGCTCTAACCTTATTGCCCTCTCTAACATGCTGTAAGAGTTAGTCTGTGGATTTCAATATGTCGTCCACATATAACTGAAACAACGTATTTTCTATTGGCCGCTTGCTTGCTTCCTTGGGAAGGGGAGTCTGCTTGGAGACCAAACCAAACCAAAAGAGAAATATGGCCACCTTCCCCTCGCAGACTGCAGTGAAATGCGGAGGCAGCCGCAACTGAAACCACAGAGACTAAAGGCAACCTGAGCAGAATTCCCTTTCAGCCACTTTCAGAGACTGCTTCAATCGTCATCCAAAATTTAATCTCTTCTGTCCCCATCTTCTTCTTCTTCTTTCAGCGCTCTGACCTCCCGTAAAGAGAGAGGCAGAGCTGCGGTCAAGGTCATTCCAAGACGGAGCTTCAGAAAAGCCAGGATCAGAGGTAGAGTGCCTCTGGTTGCCAGATGCTGGGGTGGAAGTGAGGGTAAAGGTAAAGGTCTCCCTTGCTCG
>NW_015169013.1:0-2372 GCF_001447785.1 Gekko japonicus
TAACCCTAACCCTAGCCCTAGCCCTAAAATCTAACCTAAAACTAACTCTAACTCTAACCCTAGCCCTAAACCTAACCCTAAACCTAGGCCCAGCCCTAAGCCTCACCCTAAACATAATCCCAACCCTAATCCTAGCCCTAAACCTAGACCTAGGCCTAACCCTAACCCTAACCGAAAGACTAACCCTATCCCTATCCCTATCCCTAACCCTAACCCTAACCCTAAGACTAACCCTAACCCTAACCCTAACCCTATCCCTATCCCTATCCCTAACCCTAAACTCTAACCCTAACCCTAACCCTTCCAAAAACTTAACTCTAACCCTAACCCTAGCCCTAACCCTAAACCTAGCCATAGCCCTAACCCTAACCCTAACCCTAGCCCTAGCTTTAAGGCTAACCCTAACCATAACCCTAGCCCTAGTCCTAGCTTTAGCCCTAACCCCAACCCTAACCCGAAACCTAACCCAAAACCTAACCCTAACCCTAACCCTAACCTTAACCCTAACCCTAGCCCTACCCCTAGCGCAAAACTCAAACCCTAACGCTAACCCTAACCCTAACCCTAGCCCTAGCTTTAAGGCTAACCCTAACCATAACCCTAGCCCTAGTCCTAGCTTTAGCCCTAACCCCAACCCTAACCCGAAACCTAACCCAAAACCTAACCCTAACCCTAACCCTAACCTTAACCCTAACCCTAGCCCTACCCCTAGCGCAAAACTCAAACCCTAACGCTAACCCTAACCCTAACCCTAGCCCTAACCCTAACCCTAGGCCTAGCCCTAACCCTAACCTTAATCCCAACCCTAACCCTAACCCTAAACCTATCCCTAGCCATAACCCTAACCCTATCTCTAGCCCTAGCCCTAACCCAAAGACTAACCCTAACATTAACGCTAACCCTAACCCTAAACCCTAGCCATAACCCTAACTCTAACTATAGTCCTAACCCTAAACCTAACCCAAACCCTAAACCTAACCCTAATACTAACCCTTACCCGAAACCCTAACCTTATCCCTAGTCCTACCCAAAACCTAACCTTAGCCCTAACCGTAACCCTAGTTATACCCCTAACCCTAACCCAAAGACTAACCATAACCATAACCCTAGCCCTAACGCTAACCCTAGCAAAAGCCCTAACTCTAGCCCTAACACTAACCCTAGCCCTAACCCCAACCAGAACCCAAACCCAAACTCTAAACCAAACCCTCATCCTAAACCTAACCCGAAACCTAACCCCAACCCTAAACCTAAAACCCTAACCCTAACTCTACTCCTAGCCCTAGCCCAAACCCTAACCATAAACCTAAACCCTAACCATAACCATACCCGAAACCCTAGCCCTAACCCTAACCATAACCCTAAAACTAACCCTAACCCTAAACCCTACCCTAGTTCTACCCCTACCCCTAGCCGTAGCCCTAACCCTAACCCTAACCCTAGCTCTTACCCTAAACCAAACCCTACTACGAACCCTAAGCCTAACCCTAGCCCTAGCCCTAACCCTAACCCTAACCCTAGCCCTAACCCTAACCCTAACCCCAACCCTAACCCTCACCCTCAGCCTAAGCCTAACCCTAGCCCTAACCCTAACCCTAGCCCTAACCCTAGCCCTAACCCTAACCCTACCCAAAACCTAACTCTAACCCTATCCCTGGCACTAACGATAACCCGAGCCATAGCCCTCACCCTAACCCTAGCCCTAGCTTTAACCCTAACCCTAACCGTAACCATAACCCTAGCCCTAACCCTAACCCTTACGCTAGCCCTAACCCCAACCCTTCCCCGAACTCTAACCCTCATCCATAACCTATCCCTAACCCTAAACCCTAACCCTAACCCTAAACCCTAGCCCTAAGCTTAACCCTAACCCTAGCCCTAAACACTAACCCAAACACTATCCCTAACCCTAGCCCTAACCCTAGCCCTGACCCTAGCCCTAACCCTAGGCTTTGCCCTAACCCTAGCCCTAGCCCTAACCATAACCCTAGCTCTAGCCCTAACCCTAACCCAAAGACTAACCCTAACATTAAGTCTAACCCTAACCCTAAACCCTAGCCCTAACCGAAACTCTAACCATAGTCCTAACCCTAACCCTAACCCAAACCCTAACCCTAATCCTTACCCTAAGTTTAAACTTAATCCCAAACCTAACCTTAACTCGGTATCTAACCCTAACCCGAACCCTAGCTCTAGCCCTAACCCTAACCCAAAGGCAAACCCTAACCTTAAACCTAGCCCTAACCCTAACCCAAACCCTTAGACTAACCCTAACCCTAACCTTAGCCCTAGCCCTAACCCTACCCCTAACAATAACCCGAAAACTAACTCCATCCCTAACCGAAACCCTAACCCTCACCCTCACCCTAACC
>NW_015169014.1:0-2570 GCF_001447785.1 Gekko japonicus
CTAGATGAGAGCTGCGATCAATGCACGAGAGATTGACTGGAAATGAAACGGTTTGGTTTCGCTCTTCATAGAGTCAACCGGCTTCAAGATTGTCATGATAAGGATGCTGGCAGGACTCGTGCTCCCGTGATCCATTTGCCACCTGGCTGTTTGTGGTCGATGCCCTCACCCATCTCATATTCCTCAACAAGTATGTGTGAAGATTTGTGGGTTCATTTGTTTCTTAGTTCAGTTTCTTCACGCACTTCCCGTCCCTTCCATGTAGACGATGTTCTCATTCAAGAAGACTCAGCTCTGAGCCTGGTATACATCGAATAGATAGATGAATAAATAAACAAATAAATATTCTTTCATTCCTTATCAGTCTCTTGGTGATGCTTAATTTGATCTGTCTTTGAATATTGCATTATGTTTAGTGATACCTTTTCCCACATGGGTTATCATTTTTGTGTCCTTAGAGTTTTAAAACGCCATAGAATGTCATCTGTTAACATGCCTACTGTTGTAACTCAGTGCTTCTGAGAATCTGCAACGATATAGCGTTCTTACTGATGTATGGACTATCATCTTAAATTCAATAAAATCTGGAAGAAACAACCAGGTACCGCTGTTCCCTCTAAGCTGAGTTAGTGTGAGCTAGCGCACAGCTTTTTTAGCCTCCAGCTCACATGTTTTTGTCTTAGCTCAGGAAGGATGGCTCCAGAGCTAACTAATTCATTCAGTATCCAAATCGCTTAGAAGCTGCGGAGGCTCAAGTGGTTAAGACGCTGAACTGCAGGCTGTGGAAGGTTGGTAGTTCAGCAGTTCGAGACCCGAGTGTGCCGCATGACAGAGTGAGCTCCCGTCTCTAGTTCCAGCTCCTGCCAACCTAGCAACTTGAAAGCAAGAAATTGCAAGTAGATAAATAGGTACCACTTCAGTGGGAAGGGTAACAGCATTCCGTGTGCCTTGGTGTTTAGTCATGCCGGCCATATGACCACGGAAATGTCTTCGGACAGCGCTGGCTCTTCGGCTCTGAAACGGAGATGAGCACCGCAACCCTAGTGTCGGATTCGACTGGCTTTCGAGCAAGGGAACCTTTACCTTTCTCCAAATTGCTCACTCACAACTTTAATGCAGGTAGCTCACAAAGTAGAATTTTTGCTCACAAAATTCCACAGCTTAGAGGGAGCATTGCTTGGTACCCTGTAACGAAGTTCATCTCACAAAGCTCTTGTGTGGCCTGTGAAACTGTTTGAAAAGTGCAAACATCTTCACGTTTAGTGGCAAGCATGCTTAAGGGCTTCTTACTGCCCCAATGGGACCTTGGCTGGTCCCTCTGGCTGAACCACACGAACCTTCTGCCTGATCCAGGGATGATGTTCTCATGTAACTCAGTGACATCGTCTCTCCAAGCTCCCATGAGTCTGAAGAAGGTCCTGAAGTCCAGGACTGTTGTGCGGAGGAGGAGGAGGAGAAAGAAGAAGAAGAGGAGGAAGAGGAGGAAACTGGATTTGTACCCTGCCCTTCACTATCTGAAGGCGTCTCAGAGTGGCTTACAAGCAATGGCCAACCACTTCTGAACATCTCTTTCCATTGCTGGGGTCATTTCATAGAAAAAGAGGTACAGGAGCTCATTAGCATAACTTATTTGCATATGCCACACCCCCTGACATCACCGGAAGTGTGTCAGAAGGCAGCACCCACTGCTCAGGCTCCACTGGAGTCTTTTGGATTGCTAGCTATTGGGGGGGGGAGGGGGAACGTGCAGATCTGTCCTCGCAGAGGAGGGAGAGCTTGTACCTGAATAAAATTTGGTCTTAAAGTTGCCACTCGCCCCGGTCACACCGGAGATTTTGGGCCAGAAGAGGGACGGATCGGGGCGCAGCAAATGGGCGTGAGCACACCGCAAAATCTGGGAATCGGCATGCACCCGTCCCTGATCCTTCCAGCCTAAAACCCGCTGCAAAAAACCCCCAAGTAAAAGGTAGAACCAACCTGGAACGGCGCAGCAAGTGCAGCCGTGAGATCACTGGCGCGCCCGTCTGCAGGAGCCATCAAGGCTCCCGGACGAACTGCGCACGTGCACACATGCGCAGTTCGGCTGCCTCACTTTCCCTGCAGTGGCTTCCCCCCGGCATCTAATCGTGCCGGGGAGCAACTGCGCGGTGGCTCAGGGGATCTGCCGCCGCGTGTCTCTTTTGGTGCGGCTTTAAAAAGCCGCACTTCGGCCGTTGTTTTTTCCCCCGTGTGGCAGGGGCCACTGGACTGTTTTGGACCGGGGGGGTGGGCTCTGCAACTTACCTGCCTGCTTCTTGCTCCTTGTGGCCCGGGGCTGCTGGGAGCAGGGGGTGGGGCTTGAAATCCAATCTCTTCTCTTCTTCCTCCTCTTCTTCTTTCACAGGGGGGCTTGTAATGATCAGGCCGTTTGGCCAATCCTCCTGTCATTCTTTGGGCATATGGCAAAGCTAAAAGCCAAACTTTCTATGCAAGAGTGCAATAATTAGTGGCCCAGAAGGTGGCACCAAAACATCATGTCAACAAGATGAGCTGACTCTCAGAATTGCAGTGGAATCCAAAGAAGAAGAAGA
>NW_015169015.1:0-2070 GCF_001447785.1 Gekko japonicus
ACTTGTGGCTTCACCCTAAGTCAGCTGTGACTTCCCAGCACTTTTCAAACAGCGCTTTTCTGGGGCAGCAGACCTCTGAAACCTCATTGCAAGGGGCAATAATTTGGGTTCTGTGCCCCCTGCTTAAAGGCCTTCCTGGGTCATCTGGCAGGCCACAGTGAGAGAGTGGTTACTGGACTCGGGATGCCAGGCCACGGCCTGGCACCCCCATGCAGTTTGAGGGTGGAACATGGGGTGGGCGTGATGTCATGTCGATGTCTCGATGCGCCTAATACCTGGATGTGAAGTGAAAGCATCAGCAGACGCCCTGGAAATCCATTGGTTGTACACTAAAGTTTCCAGAGCCTTGGCTAATGCACTAAAATCGCGTCTGGAATTTGGGGCGGATGTGATGCCGACATGTCGTGGAACATGATTTACGGTCCCCTCTTTTTCTCTTGCCAGTCCGGACTCCAGGATGGGTGGGAGGGCCCAGCAGGCGGGAAAATGGGGTGCCTGGGTTTTTGGTCGGATCCAGCCGGGTTGCTGCAATCGTTGGAGCTAAAGGGTTCACAGGGCACATTTCAAGCCTCACAGAAGTGTTGGCAGCATATATAAAACCAAAAGGCTTATGGGAACCAGGTGCTTCTCTTCTACATCTCTGACGCCTTTCTAAGAGTCATTACAAATGTCTTGAGTGTAAAGAAGAAAAGGTTTCACAACCCTGGGAATAGGGATGTCTGAAGCAGAAATCAAAGAAGCAAAGAAAATAGGAATGGGAGGATAACATTCATCCTTCCAATTTTCTCTCCCTTACAGGTAGTGAAGAGTTGTTGTCAAGCTGTTGTCGTCTTTTCAGAGGAGTGGAAACGGCTGCTCCACCTCTGGTCCAGGTAGGGGGGAAGATTGGGGGATAGTGAGGTCCCCACTTCTTCCTCAAGGAGGCTTTTGGTCCTGCTGACCAAGCAGAGACAGGCTCTGAACCCCACTCTCTTTCCGCATGCCAAACTCTGCATTCTGGACCCTCCCAGAATGCCCTCGTCGAGACTGTAGTATCTGCCTGGACTGATCTCTGATGAGGGAATCTGCTTTTCCTTTCAGCCTCCCTTTTCCTTTGAGGAGGTGGCCGTGTATTTCACCATGGCCGAGTGGGCCTTGCTGGCTCCGGACCAAAGAGCTCTCTACAGGGACGTCATGCGAGAGAACTACGGGAGCGTGGCCTCTCTGGGTAAGGACCTTTCATAGGTGCCAAAAGTGCAAATTGCTGCCACTGGGACGATGCATGAATCAAAATATTAAAGAGCAACATGTGGTGGTGAGGACTGCCCAGCTATCCTCCGCCCCAACTGGGGGCCGCAAGGAGGTGGGGGTGGCAGTGAAAAGGGTGGTTCAGCATGGCCCATGTGGTGCCCATCACCCAAGTCAGAGAGGGTGTCCTGGCCCGTGGCCGAGGTGGGGCTGGGAGGCCCTCAGAAAGACTCTGTGGCAGGGACCAGATCCCAATTTCTCATTTGGCAGCCTTTACAACGTGCCCTTAACCGAGATGGGATTACGGCCATCAGTTTTGACTGTGATCTGTAAAGTGCCCATTGTCAGCTATGCGTCCATGATGTTTATGGGCTAGAGTGCATCTGCTTGACCTGTGTACCAACTGCTGTTGCATTCCTTCGTTCTTCTTATCTCTGACCTTGTAGGCTGCCTGTGTAGTGTCTTGCCATCATTTACCCACGGGATTCCTTTTGATTCCCAGCTTTGGCTGTAACAGCCTGGGGCCCCATTCTCCCACACGCGGGAGTCAGCCCAATTGGCCTAGGAGTGGGTGGGGGTGTGTGCATATGAATACCCTATATCCCATTATGCTTGTAGGAATATAGCCATTCCTAATACTGACCATGTTACTGCATCTGTAGCTCTAGCAATAAAGGATAACCTTATGATAACCGTGTACTCATTTGTTTGGCTGTGGAACCTGACACCCATCCCCCTTATACTGGTTAGGATTCTGGTCTTTGATCTTGACCATGTTTCTGTCTATCCAGAAGAATTCTTCCTCTTCCTTGGATTTTTCCTTTCCCGACATAGGAATGCTCT
>NW_015169015.1:2095-2524 GCF_001447785.1 Gekko japonicus
TGTGTGTCTCTGTGTGCCAAAGAAGCCGGGACTGTAACAGAGACTATGGTAGAGAAGGACCAAGGCCTTGTGTTTGAAGAATGGCTGGAGAGTTTCTCAGGAAGATCTCAAGAGACTATTTCCTTCCCAAATGAACTGGCTGCAAGTGAGTACCCTTCACAGTTATGCCAAGGGAAGGAGCAAGGAATAGCCATGGAACCTCTCCTCTTCACTTCTAAGCAACTCTTGGTTTGGTAGAATTCTCAAGCTTCTCTGGGTAAGGAAGGAGGGAGGGAGGGAGGCCTTCTGGGGCCTGGGATATGGGGGCTCATGAGCAGGATGTGTTCAGGCCTTTTTGTTTGCTGGAAATGGGTTTGAGTGCTTTCTGTGGAGCTGTTCTACTTTGCCACCCAAGGGCAGGGGACTTTTGGACTTATGCCAAATCACACA
>NW_015169016.1:0-538 GCF_001447785.1 Gekko japonicus
TATGTTCTTATGTTCTTATGTTCCATTCCCAGAATACTCCCAGGAGCAGTCATTCCACTTAGTGGTATCTCCTTCTAGTTCCAGAACACTCCTGCCATATCTAGGGGCTGTCATTCGACTCTGGGGCCTGTCATTGCAGTCCCAGAATATCCCCGCTACTTGCAGGGACTATCATTCCACTTAGTGATCTCCCATTCCAGTTCCAGAACACTCCTACTATTCCCTAGGACAGTCATTCAAGTCCAAGACCACTCCTGAAACTTCCAGGGGCTGTCCTTACACTCTGGGGCCTGTCATTCTAGTCACAGAACACTGCTGCTACACCCTGGGGCTGTCATTCCACTCTGTGGTCTCCCATACCATTCCCTGAACACTCCTGCTACCCCCAGGGGCTGTCATTCCCTTCCGTGGTCTCGCATTTAAATATTTCTGGAATGTGTGTAGCTATCACCAGATCAGCTCCGTCTCATTCCAGTCCGGGGCCTCTCGTCCCAGTTCCAGAACACTCCTGTTACACCCTGGGGCTGTCATTCCACTC
>NW_015169016.1:924-2471 GCF_001447785.1 Gekko japonicus
CCGTAGTCTCTCATTCTAGTCACAGAGCACTCCTGCTACCCCCAGGGGCTGTCATTCCACTCTGGGGCCTGTCATTCCAGTCCCAAAGTAGTCTATTTGGGCCCAGAGACCCTAATGGAAAATCCATTCCACATTTTCTTTGCAACTCGACTTGTATTGTAATGTATTTCAATGGAGCCCATGCAAGTCAACTGGCATTCTTGGCTCCCATTATTTCCAATGGGCCTTCAATTATTTCCCATTGTTTCCAATGGGCAATCCTGTCCTTCCTTTTAGTACATCCCCCAGCCAAGGGCAGATGGCAGCCCCAAGGAGAATGCCACCAGCCCACCCACCCTCCGCCCAGGCACCCCGCCCCCGGAAAACAGAAAAGCCAGGAGAAAGAATCAGAACAGGCGGCCACCTGGTCATGCCACCTGGGCAGCTGGGGCGATGGCGCACGGGCCCACAGAGAGGGCTCTGAGTGGTGCCACCTCTGGCACGCGTGCCATAGGTTCGCCACCACAGGTAGAGCATCCCTGACAAGGGTTTGTCCAGCCGCTGCTTAAGGACTGCCAGGGAGGGGGAGCTCGCCCCCTCCCTTGGCAGCTGATTCCACTGTTGCAGAACTCGGACTTCCTAATACTCAGCCAGTACCTCCCTGGTCTTAATTTAAACCCATTCTTGCGAGTGCTGCCAACCGGAACAGCTCCCTGCCCTCTTCTAAGTGACGGCCCTTAAAATACTTGAATCCTGTCTCCCCTCCACCTCCTCTTCTCCAGACTAAACATCCGCGAATCCCTCAGCCTTTCTTCATAGGGCGTGGTCTCCAGCCTACCCCCCCCCCATCATTCTCGTCGTTCTCCTCTGCTTCCTTTCACCCAAAGAGTGATGAACACGTGGAATTCACTGCCACAGGAGGTGGTGGTGGCTACAAGCATGGACGGCTTCAAGAGGGGATTGGATAAACACCTGGAGCGGGTTAAAATTATACTAGAGGACTTTGAATGCTGTTCAGGTTTAAAGGTTAATATGGCTAAATCAGAAATCATGTACCTCAATGTGAATAAAGAGGGGGGGAAAGAAGTTAATTAAAATCGCAAGTATAGGAATGGGCACTAAAAAGTATAAATATTTAGGTACAGAGTTACAAAGGAAGATGGATAGAATCTCGGAAGTTAACTACAAAATGATATGGAAGAAAATAGAGAAGGAAATGGAAAAGTGGAGAAACAAAACTCCAGGAATATCTACTAGGATTAGGAGTGTTAAAATGTACTGGCCTGATCCAACACTGGCTTCTCTTATGTTCTTATCGTGAAGGAGCCGTGTCCCATCTCTTGCCATCTCCCCTGTTGTGTCGTGAATAAACACACATATTTTCACTGACTCTCCTAGTGCCTCTTTTAATTCCTAAATAACGATCATTTCTTCTGTTGGTGCAGGGCATGCGTCTTTGGGGAAGGCCTGAGATGGTTACGGTAGACACAGACGCCTTGTTTAAAAATGCCTCCCTTATCTGCAAGGCTCAGGTTAGCCTGATCTTATAAGAACATAAGAGACGCCAA
>NW_015169017.1:0-839 GCF_001447785.1 Gekko japonicus
GGCTTGGAGAAAGGATTTAAAGAGCCAAAATGCCTTTTCCAAGCCCAGCAGTGGGGTGTGTGTGGGGGGGGTGCGCTTTGAGAATGCATTTAAAGTTGCTTTCTTTCTCTGCTCCCCCACCCACCTCAAGCCTACCCAGGGAGGGGAACACTGGCTGGGGAAGGGAAGACTGATTGGGGAGGCCTGCCTCCCCTTCGCTTCCCCAGCCGCCCTCCCAGGAGCCGCACAACACGTGTGAAAGAGCCACAGTTTGGCTCCCGAGCCGAGCCTGTGGTCCCTTCCTAAGAGGAAACGATGCCTCTAGTCCCAATCCTGAGAGAGAGCGTGTGAGAGCAGGGTGTTTCCCCGCCTCCCCAGGATCTGTGAGGAGGAGCCGGGGATCGGCATGGATACACTGACCCTAATTCCACCTCCCCTACAGTTCATTCCCTCGTTCAGTAAGTGGGGGATAATTAATTAGGACTAGGGAAAGCACCTTTCCTCCCGTCTTAACTAAGCTCCTCCTTAATGATGACTCCTTTAGCTTCAAAGCAGTCAGAGTCCTTAACATTTACACAACGGAGAGGTGTGTGCGTGGGTGCGTGTGTGTGCCATCCATAACCCTCCCTTGCAAACTATTTGGGGCTTGAGCCAGCTGATCTCCCCTTCCTCTTGGGTTTCTGTTTCTTCCTCCCCTTTAGCTGAGGCCCTGTGGCTCAGTCCTTGCCAGTGTCAGCTAGCTGCCATAGAAGACTGGGAGGCAGTTGGTTCCCCCCCCCTCCCCGGGCATCTGCGCATGCCCTATCTTCCCTGTGTATGATCTTGTCTCATGCATTCCTGTCTGCAAACGCTAGGCAACG
>NW_015169017.1:850-2457 GCF_001447785.1 Gekko japonicus
TTAAAAAAAAATCCCCTTAGCATTTGTTTCCCCGCATCTGCAATATTCTGACCTATTCTTATGCCTTCTAGCCTGGGCCACGACAAAGGCAGCGTACGCCTGAAAATGCTCCAGATGTCGTACAAATGGAGCAGCTCCGAAGATGATGAAGACGAGGTGAAAGAGAACGTTCAGACTGCCTTTACTACGGCTTACAAGAAATTTTCAGAGGGAGGGTCAACAGTGGAAGATAGCCCAGTAGCACCTTTAAGCAGGCCCGTAGCTTTCGTGGGGCCAGTGGGGTCCACCACCACCCCGTGGGTTTTGCGGGCCTCCTCCCCCAATTGCCGCGCAGCTCCAGGCTTCCCCGGCGGGGAGGAAGAGCCGGTGAAGCCGGCCGGGACATGTGGGCAGGCGCGGGGGCGGAGGCGGCTTCTTAGACAGTTCCCTGAGAGAAGCAGGGCGAAGAGGAGTGGGGACCCGGGCGCGCGCTCCCTGCCTCTCGCGCTCAGGAATCCGCTGCCTGCCGCTGGAGCCCAGGGAGAGCCCACAGCGCGCAACATATCCCTCCCTCCACCCCCGTCCCTGCGAAATGGCTGCTGCCACCAGACCCTGCGCCTGGTTGCTTGGAAGTCAGTCCCAGTACATTCTACGCTGGGCTTGCTCCGGAGTAAGTAGGCCCCCCCAGGGTCGCCGTTGAGCGAGTCTCCCCTACTGTACCACGGAGGGACAAAAGAGCGACCCTGCTGACGCATCTTGGAGCACTCCGTGGCTTGGGGATCTAGTTGCCAGCCCCAAAGATGGCCGCGGCCCAATGGAGCCGAGAAAGTCCGAGCCTCCCACCGCAAGGATTGCGCCGAGAGGCTGACTGCCTGCGAGGGTTTCCTGGAGCGCCTCCCTGGGGCTGGACAAAAAGCCTCGGAGGGTCGGGCGAGAAAGTGTATTCTGGCCACGTGGGCCTGTGAGGGGGGGCGGTGGCGGCCCCCAACCACTTCAAAGGCCCGGCTCCCTTCCCGCCTCGTCGCCTCCCACACAGGAAGTGCGCCCAAGGCCTTCCCGCTTGGCGCGGGCTTCTTCCTCCGGCTGGCCCGGAGCTGGGCTGCCCTTCCCGCTCGGCATCATCGCCCCCACCCTTTCACATGACGCCTGTTGCCACCACCCCCGACTGGGGCGCCCTCCGGGTTGCTCTTGGTGGCCTCCGCTCGTGCCCCATGGTGGGGGCGGCCCAGGGAATGGGGCTCCAGCTCTCCCCACCCCCGGCTTCGCCTTTCGGAGACCACTTAGGCCCAAGCCCGTGGACTATCGGGCCGGCCAGATGCAGGAGGACCCCTTGCGTCCTGTGGGGGGAGGGGATGCAGAGCCAAGTCGGACCCAAACGCCCCCTCCGCTCCACAGACGCCCCAGGGGATGCAGAGACTAACGAGGTCGAGGTGCGTGGCTGCGCTTCGGTCCAGCTGTGCCCAGGTGATGGGTGTGCAGCGCGCACGCGCTTTGCGTACACACACACACACTCCAGCCACGGGAGTTCCCCCGTTATGGCATTATCTTGACTTGCCAACCCTCTGTAAGAATAATGACTTGCGGCCCCCCCCCACTTTCTCCAGGGGCCCCCCACTAAAAAGGTCCTA
>NW_015169018.1:0-2448 GCF_001447785.1 Gekko japonicus
ATATTGAATTGACCACTAAAGGGAGCAAACATATGAGGAATAGACCCTCGCCCCAAGCAACAGGAACACTCAAGCCAGGAAAATAAGAATGCGGAAAAGCCCAAAGGAAAATGAATTAATTCAGAGTAGGTGAGGATCAATAGGAGCTGCGGTGGCTCATGTGGTTAAGACGCTGAACTGCAGGCTGTGGAAGGTCAGTACTTCAGCAGTTCGAGACCCGAGTGCACCGCATGACGGAGTGAGCTCCCGTCTCTAGTTCCAGCTCCTGCCAACCTAGCAATTCGAAAGCAAGAAATTGCAAGTAGATAAATAGGTACCACTTTGGTGGGAAGGGAACAGCGTTCCGTGCGCCTTGGTGTTTAGTCATGCCGGCCACATGTCCACGGAGACGTCTTCGGACAGCGTTGGCTCTTCGGCTTTGAAACGGAGATGAGCACCGCAACCCTAGAGTCGGATTCGACTGGCTTTCGAGCAAAGGCACCTTTACCGTTACCTTTACTTAGGTGAGGATCATTCCTAACTGCAGAAGATGGGGCCGAGTAGGAGTAACATATAATCAAGGAAAGTGCAGTGTGAGACAGGATAAGCAGAACTAATTGGCCTTGGTAGAGCATGGGTCATGCTCAGCTATTAGCACCTATAGTGACTGAGGAAACATGAGTCCTTTTTCAAGCCTGGTGGGGAGATAATGTTGAGTCCCTCGAGACCTAAACCAGCACATTTAACTTGGATCCTCCGTTTATTAACATCTTTCTCAGGTTAAAAGCCCATCTTTTCTCTTTTAAAATGCTGCCAGCTGCATGGAGAACCTGGTTTCAGCTGGAGAAATCGAGTGGGGTGAAGGGTTAACACCACCACCCCGTCCCTTCCTGCACTGCCCCGGATCCAGTCATGGCTGTGCTTGCACACAATTTACCTTTCAGGTGCTGCTGGAGGTCTGTGATAGTTGTCATGCCTCTTTGCGCCCTAAGAGGCACACCCTTTTTGGATACCATTTTGGAATCCCCTGGACAGTGATAGGTACTCCTTAGGTTGGCTTTGTGGCCCACCAGTAAGAACAAATCGGCCATTTCTCCAATAAAATCCCGTAGACTATATTCGTAGATCATGATAACGAACAGTATTTCTTTAGCACAAATTCTGAGTCCAGTGGCACCTTTAAGACCACCTGTCCCGCCGCGGGCTCCTCCGCGTCATTGTAGGGCACTGCGGCGGGACTGGCGCGACCCACGCTGGGCTCTCTACAAGCCCCAGGCAATGAAGGCAATTCACCGAGCAGCCACTATGGCTGTTCGAGTACCACCGTGGTCGAGGTGAGCTCTCGACCTTCGCCCCAGCTCCCGCCTACCCAGCGGTCTCGAAAGCAACTTAATTGCAAGTAGGTAAATGGGTACCCACCCTTAGAGGGTGGGGGGCACCCTGTGTGGCTGACTGAAGACGGCGGCAATGGCGGCGACGATGACGGCGGCGGCAAGAATCCTGGCGCTGACGGAAGTGGCAGCGTGGCGGAAAGAACTACACCGACGAAAAGAAGATGAAGGAGCGTGCGCAGATCCCGAGCACCAGCCCAGCGAAGCCGGAAAGGACATAGCCGGGCTGGGAACAGGCGAAGCGGTGCGTCGAGAGAAGAGCACACCACCTCCGAACGCCGGGAAGAAAAAACATCCCCGCCAACAGCCAGAATCCCGTCCGACCAAACCGTGCCGACCCGACAAGGAAGAACATCATATGTCACCACAGAGGGGGTGCTGGTAGGCTATCCCATCCCCTTACATACATTGTGGCCTTAGTTAGGGACAAAAAATGGTGATTAGCACCAGAAAAACTTGTAAGCCGCTCAGAGACCCCAACTATGGGATTAGAGCGGGATATTAAATGGAAGGTATAAATAAATAAATAAATATAAGGAGAGACGCAGAGCAGTACCGGGGAGGAATGTCGGAGTCAGCTAATGTGCCAGACGGAATGTGGCTGTACTACCGAGAAAGGTGGCTTGGGGTAGTGACGCAACTCCCCACCCCTTTTAGTTCTGAGGTACTCGCGTCCCTCTCGCCTCCTTCGTCACGGCGAGTGGACTCACGTGGCCTGGGGAACTCCCAGAGTCCGACACCACCAAAAGTTTATTCAAAGTATGTGTTTTCGTGTCGTCTCGATGGTGCTGGCGTCACGTCTGGGCGACGGCATGGTGCAGCAGGGGGGTGTTACATCGAGGGATGTTCCAGCCGGGAACCATGTGTCCCCCGCCGATTCGAAGGCAGGTACTTGGTAACCCTATGGATGACCTTCCCCTGATGCTCTGACTCTGGCATTTCAACTTACTCGAGAAGCTTACTGCCTCTGCCTCTGAATATGGGGGTTCTCTGTAGTCACCCTTGCTAGTGACAACTAGAGGACCTATCCTCCACGGATATTTCAGAGCGGATTGACTCAATGGACATTTCAGTTGAA
>NW_015169019.1:0-2441 GCF_001447785.1 Gekko japonicus
TTTCGCGGCTCAGTGTGTGCGTGTGCGGGGTTTTTTTCACCCCAGCCTCCCCCCACCCCAGTGCCACAGGGCTCCTCACACTTCTGGGAGTGTCCCAGCCGCTCTGCAAGCCGATGTCCCCCCCAATACCGACATGTCCCCTCCTTGCGGTCCTGGCCACCACATGCCGTTGGGTGGCGTCTTCTGCTGTCGTGGCGAGCAAGGCGGTCCGCCCGTCCATCGAGTCAACGCAACTCGGTGGGTCTGCCTGGTTCCCTGGGCTGGGGCTGCAGTCGCCCCCCCCAGCATTGTGTGCACCAGGCGTGGGCGCATGATGGCAGAGCCCCCAGGAGGGAGATGGGTGGGGGCTTGGCTCCTCTCCTTCCCTCCACCCCCTCTCGGTCCAGAGGTGCCCGCGAGCATCAAGTGGCGGTGGCAGGCGGGTGGTGGGGAGTGATGGGGAAGGGAAGGGAGCGGTGCATGTGGCTGCCCGGTCCTGCTGACTGGCCATCAGGGACGGAGGAGGAGGATCCAGTCACACGGCGTTCCCCCGGCCTCATTTCCTGCAGCCAGGACGCCTTCAGGGCCTTGGGGAGAGGATGGAGCGCTCCTTTGCCCACTGTGGAGGCGACTCTGGTGGTGGCCGGCGGCGGCTCCCCCGGTGTGGCTTTTGGGGTGGGGAAAGCGGAGCAGAGGGGAAGCCTGGCGCCGCTTGGAGAGCACGCCCACCCTACCCCCAGCATCTCCAGACCCAGGTAAGAACAGTCCCAGCACCAAGAGCCCGCCGCCAGCTGCAGCGGATCAGGGACTTCCTTCTCTCCAGGCTTCACTTGGAGGTTGGAAACCCCATAATTAGGCACGCGCTGGGGGGGCGTGCCAGAAGGTAGCCCTGCCTAGGGCGCTAAAAAATCTCAGCCGAGCCCTGCCTGTCCTATAACTGGGCCCAAAACCTTATCTGAAGCGTTACATCTCACTGGTTTCACTAAAGGGGTCTCCCACTGTTTCTCTGTCCACCTTTGGACTACAACAAGACGTGGTCCCTATTTATTCATTTGCTGCCCAGAAGCTTGAACTTAAGCAGACAGGAAGCCATAGCCCACTGGGCCTCCTGTGTCACTCCAGCTCTGTCATACTTCTGCTCTGGTTTTCAGTATGATTTGGGGCTCAGATCTGAAAGTGAGCCACACTCACACTGGAACAGTGCCTTCTGACCATACACCATCACTTATGGAGTCTCTCCCCTCACCACCATTAAGCAATTACAACCAGATCTTTCATATTTGAAATTATAAATACAGTTTCTAAGAACAAAGGGCATTACTTTCAGGTGGAAATAATCTCCCATACCTCTCACTTTACAAAATCAAGCACTCTTCTTTGAGTATGTGCAGCATTGCCTTTCTTGATTATTAAGTGACTGAAACCCATCTTGTACAGAAAAAGAATTAAGGACAAAGTCTTCCAGGTCAGAGAGCATGAGGATTTTTAGCCTGGTTGGAGACCTGAAAGATCGTTTTAAAAATAAAAAATTGACTTTGTTCTTTTAGTTCAACAATACATTTTTTGTTTAATATCTTGAAGCTGTAAGTAACTTATTGTTTCCCAGCTTGATGTGTACCTGGAGAAACAAACGATAGCTATAGCTAAAAGACATTAATATCCAGTGTAAAAAGCAGGAAGCATTTGAAAATCATTTACTTGAAGTAAAATTAGAAGGTACCGCTTGTTCTGTGTTTGTGTCCATCACATATTAGTCACAGTTTCACTAACACGTGAGCTGTAATGCACATTTCACCACCAACAGTGTTGGCAAAAATAGTTCGTCTATACATTTGCACAGGGCTATTTTTGGGCAGGAACGCACAGGAACGGAGTTCCGGCTGGCTCCCAAGTTGGCCACACCCAGCAGGAACTCATTAGCATAATAGGCCACACCCAACAGCAGGAACTAATTAGGATTGGCTACATTAGGGGTGTGTGGCCTGACATGCAAAGGAGTTCCTGCTCCAAAAAAAGCCCTGGGTTTTGACAACAAACAAGGTAAACAGAATAAGAAGCAAAAGGTGGGTGTGGCTGGATGACCACACTTCTGGTAACACGGGTGTGGCCTAATATGCTAATGAGCTGTGCTGTCATGGGTGTGGCCTAATATGCTAATGAGTTTCTGCTGTTGGGTATGGCCTATTATGGTAATGAGTTCCTGCTGGGCTTTTTCTACAAAAAAAGCCCTGCATTTGCAAATTAATCCTGTGCACGTTTAACTGGGAGAACTGAACAAAGTGAGATGTTTATTTACTTTTCTCCCCAGTGAGGATCCACCTTTCTCCCCAGTGAGGTTCCAGAGTTGATTATATCATTCTCTTCTTCCATTTTATCCTTCTCCTGTCCTTCCTATTCCACCCTCCCCTCAATTTTCCCTTAAAGGAGGAGGAGGAAGACGAAGAAAAAGAAGAAGAGGAGGA
>NW_015169020.1:0-2411 GCF_001447785.1 Gekko japonicus
CCTGGTCCCTTGGCAGAAGATCCCTCTTGAATACTTCAATTTTGCATAGTTTGTGGAAAGCAAGGAGAGTTTGAACCGTCCCCTCCACCTCAGGTGGGCCATTCCATGAGGTGGGGGCCACAATGGAGAGAGAATACGTGTACGGGCAGTTGTTGATTTTGCCCACTTGCAGGTTGGCACCGCATCTTACCAAATGTCTAGAAATGGGAAGCTAGAGGGGAGATTCTAGGAAGCAGCGCTCTATGACAGTTCAGTGTTTTGAGAGCAACAGTAGAAACTTGGAATCTGTGAATGTGCCCCTCTCCCCGGGCACGAACGAGCCAGCGTGGTGTAGTGGTTAAGAGTGGGGGACTCTAATCTGGATAACTGGGTTTGATTCCCCACTCCTCCTCCACATGAAGCCTGCTGGGTGACGTTGGACCAGCCACGAGTTCTCTCAGAGCTCTCTCCGCCCCGACTATCTCACAAGATGCCTGTTTTGGAGAGAGGAAGGGAAGGCGAATATAAGCAGCTTTGAGACGCCTCAGGGTAGAGAAAAGCGGGGTATAGAAACCAAGTCTTCTTCTTCTTCACAGTTTGTGGGATTAAAATACTCTCAGTCTGAATGTACCGCCCACCAACTTTGTAGAATGCAGAGGGAAAGGGGGAAAGGCTTTCTTTGTCCACTTCTCCTGTGTTGTGTGTAAGGGTATAAATGTCAGTGACCTGTTCCCCCTTCCCCTTAGTCATTGTTTTTCTAGACTAAAAGACCCAAGTGCTGGTGATCGTCATCATAATAGATCACACGACGTTCCTGAGTCACGTTGCAGTGATCAGGAGGAAAATGGTGGGCGGAGGGGAGAATTTTGGGGCCCTTGGAAGAGAGGGATGAATGGGGTCGTAGAAGCCTGGAAATATTGAAATCCGCTCTGTCCACGCAGTAGCCAAAACCCTTTGAGTGAGCTTTGCTCCTGATGGAGGGAGAAATCTCTCTATTTTTCCCCCCAGGCCCTTGACTGCTTCTTTCCCTCTCCTCCCTCCAGGTTGGAGAGTTGGCAGTACGAAGAGTGGGGCTCCCAAGTGACGGTGATCTCCTGCGACATGCGGGAGTGGGAGGCTCCCGAGAAGGCGGACCTCATGGTGTCAGAACTGCTGGGTTCCTTTGCAGACAACGAGCTGTCCCCGGAGTGTCTGGATGGGGCACAGCACTGCCTCAAAGGTGAGGCTGGGAAGCGGGGCACCGCGGATGGCCCCCGCGGACGGTGGTGAGAGACCGACGAAGGCCTGTTTGGTTTTGTGAGGACCTTCTGCAGAAGTCACCACTTTGTATTGCCCCGAGTGACGTGGTTCAGTGGAGCTTGCCGGCTTCACAGAAGTCCACCCACCTGATAAGAACATAAGAGAAGCCAATGTTGGATCAGGCCAATGGCCCATCTAGTCCAACACTGTCACACAGTGGCCACAAATACCAGGGGGCATCAGGAGATCCAGCAGGACACTAGAAGCCCACCCACTGTTGGCCCACCCCCAGCACCAAGAATACAGAGAATCACTTGCCCCAGACCGAGAGTTCCTATCTATACCTTGCGGCTAAGAGCCACTGATGAACTTCTGCTCCAGATGCTTAACTAATTCTCCCTTAAAGCCATCCATGCTTATAGCCTCCGCCACCACCTCCTGTGGCAGTCCATTCTATGTGTTAATCACTCTTTGGGTGAAGAAGTACTTCCTTTTATCTGTTCTAACCCGAGTGCTCAGCAATTTCATGGAGTGCCCACGAGTTCTTGTGTTGTGAGAAAGGGAGAAAAGTACCTCTTTCTTCGCCTGCTCTATCCCACGCATAATCTTGTAAACTTCTATCGTGTCACCCCTCAGCCGTCGTTTCTCCCAGCTAAAGAGCCCCAAGCGTTTTAACCTTTCTTCACAGGGAAAGTGTTCCAACCCTTTTATCATTCGACTTGCCCTTTTCTGCCCTTTTTCCAGTGCTCTAATATCCTTTTTGAGGTGTGGTGACCAGAACTGTACACAGTACTCCATATGAGGTCGCACCATTGATGTTTTTCCCGTTCTTTTTTCCCCCCTTCTCCCTCTATGCAGAGGGGGGCGTGAGCATCCCCTGTGATTACACCTCCTTCCTGGGCCCAATCTCATCCTCGAAGCTCTACAATGAAGTGCGCGCCTGTCGGGAGAAGGACCGTGATCCAGAGGTGAGACCCACACTGTCCACTGCTCCTGGTACAGGGCATCCAGAGCTTTGTAATAACTCCGTGCAAAAAAAACCCCGGTCAGAATTGGACGCCCAGAAAAATTGAGTCTTGTGATATCTCTAAATAGTACAAACCTAGAAAACGTGCATTGGTTTTAACTGAAATTCGGCAAGCTGTCAGTTGGCAAAAAACTCTCTGTGTGACGCTCAAAGCCTTTCCCTTCAG
>NW_015169021.1:0-866 GCF_001447785.1 Gekko japonicus
CCATTATGTCTCTCAAGACATAACAGCTTCTACCATCTGGAGGTTGGCAACCCTGAACAAAGCCCTTGTTGATTGCTCCTTAGGGTGCAGGAGACCAGCCAGAGAAGTAGTTGGGCTTTTGGATGACCAAGGAATAGAAGAATTGCTAAAGGAATGTGGAAAGATGGCAGAGAAGCTCAATGAATTTTGCTGTGTTCACTATGGAAAGGGGGAGGGGGGATGTGCCCAGGACACAGCCACTCTTTCAAAGAGTGCCCGAAGAGTTGGGTCAAACTGAGGTGACGAGAGATGAAGTTCTGGACCTACTGAGGAAATTGAAAACCAAAAAGTCCCCAGCTCCTGATGGTTGAACAAATTATCAGCACAAACTACCATGCTCTCATAATCAAGCTTGATAACATGATGCTTTACCATAGAGTCTGTGCCTTACCCAGCTGGAGAAATTCTTCTGTTGTAAGCCCTAGCTGCTGTAATCTAATTGAAGGCTTGTCTGAAGATATTTGTCCGCCTGTCTCTGATTTACACACACGTATGTGTCAAACTAAGGGCCTGTTTATGCAATACCTTGTTCATGGGTCTGCCTTGGGTCCTGTTGACATGACATGTCCTGGAAGGTCCATGTTGAAATTTAATTTCCATTCATGTAGGGGCCTGATGAGAATTGGGGCTGCAGGGGGAGGGGAATTAAGACTTCAATGCCCCTGCATTGTGTTTCCCTTATCTGAAATGGCCTCAGGGAGCGGCTGATCTGAAATGGCCTCAGGGAGCGTGGGCCGTGTGGATTTTTCTCCAGCAGGGTAAATAATAGATCTTCAGAGCCACTTCAAGTCAGGAACCCAGAATGGAGGGGAGGGTTTAAGCCTCCT
>NW_015169021.1:1060-2436 GCF_001447785.1 Gekko japonicus
CCAAGCCTGGCCACCGGTGGCCACCCCTTTCCCTCCCTTCCTGTAAGATTTAAAGGCCCTTCAGCTGATCGGCGGGGAGCATGTGGCCCACTGATCAACTGGAGGGCCCTTTAAATCTTGCAGGGGGAGAGAGAGAGGAGCGTGCGCCATCCCCCGCTTGTCCTCAAAAGCATTTAAAGAATCCCTATAAATGCTTTTGAAAGAAAGAGGGGGCCCATGCATCTAGGCCCCGATTCTTCTAAAAAAAAAAAATCTTCCCCGAAAAATCTCGTGGGGCTGGCCCTTTAAGGAAGGGGGCAGAGCCCCCAGGAGCCCCACTGTAGCTACGGACCAGCAGGGCAGACCCATGAAGGACGTATCATGTAGTTTAGGCCCTAAGGCTACCAAATGGATCTGTTCCTGTTTTCATCTTTCGTTGTACCTTACGACACAAAACCGATTTCAGTAATCTTGATGTAAGTTTCCATAGCATCATTGTGGATGCCAAGTATTTCCCTGATCAGAGAGGACAGGGCCCCTGTGGAGAGTTAAATAAGAGGCAGGAATTTTCACAGGTACAGCTTTTCTCTCATCTGCATAGCTGCCAAAATCTGCTGTTCCATATAATTATTAGAGCTCTGTCCTCTTCTGCACCTGCTCATCCTAGCTGGGCGATTGGTGCATTCAAATATTTTATTTGCCTGCTGCAAAAAACAAACTTTGTGCTTCCTTGCTTGCTTGAGTGGCTCCCACATTCTAGGAAAAGTACAAACTCCATAATAAGCATGGAGCTGTTTTGAATGGCCTGGGGCCATTGGTTTTTTCCCCAGTCTTCTGTCATCCAGGCTTAAGATTTTATCAAAGAAAAAACATTTAAATGCTGCCTGTAGAAGAACATGTGACCGCAATGCAGTTGCTTTCTTGAGTCAATCAGGAGGCATACTTAGGTCATATTTAAAAGTAATGGAAAAGGCAGTCTTTCCCAAGTGTTGTAAGCATGCTAACACTTTTCTGAAGAAAACAGTATTTTTCCTTGCCAGGCGCCTTTAGCAGCCACTGTTTATACCTCTTCTTTCTCTACACCCAAACCTGCCTTACCCTGAGTCAGCCCTTTGGAGAATCACACTTAGTAATACTGTCTGCTTTGACTGGCAGCGGCTCTCTAGGATCTTAGGCTGAGGTCTTTCACATCATCTACTTTGGTTGTTGTTCAGTCGCACAGTCGAATCCTACTCTTCGCGGCCCCATGGACCAGATCCCGCCAGGCCTTCCTGTCTTCTGCCGTCCTCTGAAGTTTGCTCAATTTCATGTTCGTTGCATCTATGACACTGTCTAACCATCTCATCCTTTGCTGCCCCCTCCTTCTTAGCCCTTCAGTCTTTCCCAGCATCAGGGTC
>NW_015169022.1:0-1993 GCF_001447785.1 Gekko japonicus
CTCCTGAACCTTTGGCTTTGACCCCGGACGTGCTTGACCATGCCTCTTGGCCTTCTCAGACTCTGCTTCTCGGACCCTCAGCTGGCTTCCCTTGTGTATGACTCTTGGACTCAACTCTTGACTTTGTGCTTCTGGTTCAGGGGTCATTTCGTAGAAAAAGAGCTAGGGGGACTCATTAGCATAACTCATTAGCATATGCCACACCCCCTGACATCACCGGAAGTGTGTCCTCCCCACAGCCGGCGGCGACATCCAGTGGGCACTAGCAGGGAGCTCCAGGCCCCGCCCTCCCGCACCTCACCCGGGGGGATGGCGTCCCCCCGCGTCCCCCCCCCAATGACCCCTGTTCTGGTTAGTGATTCTATCTCGTTCACTTGGTCTTGGCTGAATCTGCACTGACCCAGGACAAGTGGTGAATTCCAGGCAAATGGGAGTTCCAAGCAGTGAGTTCTCAGTGAACTTGCTGCTTCGGACTCCATTTGAGTAGCACCACTTGCAAAAGGCATTGAAATGCCTTTGGCAAGCAGCACCATGTGAATGGAATCCCAAGCAGTGAGTTCTGGATGAATGGAGTCCCAAGCAATGAGTACTGGGTGAACTCGCTACTTGGGACTCCATTCACATGGCTTTTGGCTATTGCATAAATTACTTTGCTCTGGAGCTGTCCTTCCTGAACTAAGACAAAAATGTGTGAGCTGGAAGCTAAAAAACTGTGAGCTAGCTCACACTAACTCAGCTTAGAGGGAACACTGCATGGGACTCCCTTCACATGGCATCATTTGCAAAAGGCATTTAAATGCTGTTTGCAAGTGGTGCCATGTGAATGGAGACCCAAGTGGTGAAATGGTGTTTAAACACCTTCTTTAACCAATGAGTTCCCAAAATATACCATACCAGTATCAGGATTCAGCAATATTGAGAAATACCAATATTTTGTTAGTTCAGTATACCTAAACCCGAAAAACACTGGGGGGGGTGGTTGTTGTTTTTGCCCAACCCTAACATCAACCACTGTTGGATTTCTTTTAATGTTCTATTTATAGAGCAGGCCCATAAATATGAAGCTCCCTATCACTCCGCCTTTAGAATTCCATGTTCATGGAGAGCTCCAAGTTGATTTCAGCACTAGTCAGCTCAGACGCCCTCCGTTGCCAATCTCCAGACTGGAGATTTCATGCACGGGAGGGAGTGTGATGTCGCGGTAGACCCCAGTTCTCCTCCTTTCACACATCAGGGGGGTCTCTAGAGCCAGCAAACAGCCAGTCATCTGTGCTTCTGCCATGCTCCACCTCCCTCCGGTACAAAGGGGCTCGCTTTGGACGTACAACTGGGTTTCTAGTCTCTGCAGCATCCCAGAATTCAGAGGTTCAGACTCTTAGCTGGCCTCTGGAACTTAACAATTACTATCACAGTGGTAGCTCTGTGGTCAGGGTTAGGCTGCAAGATTTAGACTTGGAATTCGAGTTACACCACCAGAGACAAACTAGAAATAAGAATAATTTTTATTCAGTACAGAGCATTGCAATTAGACTATAAAAGATTTAAAACCAATAAAGGCTAGGACTGTTTGCCTTAACTAAACAGTAATGGTTCATATTTACCAAGTCAGGAATCCATCAGTCCAAATAGTCCAAGTATCAAGGGATTTTTAGGAGAAATCCCAACTTTGCCAACCATGTGCTCAGCTTTATCACAATAGAATATTTCTTTTAAAGCCTGTGTTAGTTTGTACAAAGATTTTGTTTGTTGTTTTTTTACAGGAATGTTGATGACACATCTGGAGGTCATTCGATCTTTAGGTTAGTGTCAACAAGATGAACCACAATGGCAGATCCTTAAACCTTTAGTCTGTCATGTTAGGGGGGGGGAAATCAATTAGCAAAAATCCATGTGCTTCCAAGACTGTATGTATACATGTAGATATATGCATATTGTCTACATTTACATAAAGATACCATTTATTCACTCAGTTCTAATAATACTGCAGAAAATT
>NW_015169022.1:2023-2418 GCF_001447785.1 Gekko japonicus
CATTCCTGGGAGCACTGGGGGTGGAGACTACCGGGCAGTTACTTCCCATTATAGAACAGAAACTGATGTCACAATACTCTAGGAATTCCCAAATCTCTATGTTTTTTACCATAGAGATTTGCAGACTCAGAGTATCATGACATCACTTCTTATTCTGAAACAGGAAAAGATAACCAGGTGTTGATCCTACCCATTTCCCCCTGATGCTCCATTGAGCAAGGGTAGGGAAGGGGAATATCACTGGAAGGTCCCCTGTCACAATCAGGTCACTACCAACTCTATGTCAAAAATGGACTCTTGTAATGCTGCCAAAGGCCTGGACTGATGAATCCTACAATGGACTTAAAGGTTCATGTACTGGGTCCGTTGCCAGTTTTCTCTCATTCTTAGGGTCC
>NW_015169023.1:0-2184 GCF_001447785.1 Gekko japonicus
GAGAAGGCAATCCGGGAAGCCACTGCATATGAAAAGACACACTAAGACCACCGCGCCAAGGTGGTCCACCGCACGCAGGCGACAGCTGACCCCGACACCTTGGACGAAGTGCATCAGGTCCGTCGTTGGTCATCTCAGCCATCCACCAACATGAGCAAGGCCTCTTCGACTGCCTCTGCCCCATGCGCCAGCTGTGGCGAGGGCCACGAGCGCCGGTCATGCCGCTTCCAAAATTCAGTCTGCAAAAATGAACCTGCAACAAATCGGAGCACATCTCCTAGGTTTGCCGCTCCAAAGGACAACGCCAGAAGTCGTCTGCGCACCAGACCACGCAGGAGCCGCCCAGCGACCTCCACTCCATATCGGCCCACTTCCCGCAACACCAGGTCTGTAACTTGCCCCCCGATGGCCCCAACAAGATGCATGTCACGGTACTTGTAGAGGGATCCCCCTGCAGCATGGAGATCAACACAGGGTCGACCTACTTCATTATCTCCATGGATACACTCCACATGCTGTGTCCAAAGGAGGCCCCGCCTCTGCAGAAGTCGCAGGGTTTCCGGTTAAGGGACTTCAATAAAAATCCCGTGGTGGTGCTGGGCTGGGGCAAGTTCCGGGTACAGTTCCAAGACTTTAATGGCACCCTAGACCTGCTGGTGGATAGGCCTCTCTCCAGCCTGCTAGGACTCTCGTGGTTCGAGACCCTTGGACTCTCTCTGAATGGAATCCATCAGGTCAGGTCACAGGATTTTGGCGCGGTGTGCAAGGAATTTCCCCACGTTTTTGATGGCACACTGGGATGTTTCTCTGGCTCCCCCATCTCCCTGGATCTAGACCCGGCGGTGCGGCCCATTCACGTCCAGGCCCGGATGCCGCCCCTAGCAATGAAGCCAAAAATAAAGGCCGAGCTAGATCACTTAGTGAAACAGGGGGTCCTGGAACCAGTCACTTCGGCACGGTGGGAGACCCCCATAGTCACCCCGGTGAAGCCCAACGGGGACGTGCGCATTTGTGCGGACTATAAATGCACGCTAAACAAGGCTCTGCAGGCACACGCTTATCCGGTGCCAGTGGTGAGCCACGTGTTGGCGGCTTTGGTGGGGCCCCGAGTTTTTGGCAAGTTGGACTTGGCACAGGCATATCAACAACTGCCGGTTGATGCCGCCACGGCCGAAGCCCAAACGATCACAACACACAGGGGGGCGTTCAAGGTTCACTGCCTCCAGTTCGGAGTCTCGGTGGTACCGGGGATTTTTCAATCTTTTATGGATTCTCTCCTGAAAGGTATCCCCAAGGTTCAGCCGTTTCTAGACGACGTGCTGATCACCACACTGGACGACTCATCCTTCACGGACCGTCTGTGGGCCGTTCTACAATGTTTTGACGCAGCGGGGCTCAAAGTCAAGTGGGAGAAATGTCTCTTGGGGGTTCCGCGCATCGAGTTCCTGGGCTTCGCAGTCGACGCTTCGGGCATCCATCCCACCGCGGACAAGGTGACCGCCATCACTCAAGGACCGCCTCCAGTGTCCAAGTCCAAACGGCAGGCCTTTTTGGGGCTCCTGAACTTCTACCACTCCCTTTTGCCTTTCAAATCTGCAGTCACGGAACCGCTCCATCGCCTCCTGGACAAGTTGGCACCTTGGGTCTGGGGTCTGCCACAAGCCGCTGCGTTCCAGGCGGTCAAAGACCTGCTCGTCTCAAATGTGGTCCTGGCGCATTTCAATGAGGCGCTCCTGGTGGTGCTGGCCTCTGACGCTTCCCCCTACGGGGGGGGAGTGGTACTGGGCCACAGGCTGCCAGACGGCCATGAGGTCCCAGTTGCATACTATTCCAGGACTCTGTCAGTGGCTGAGCGCAATTACGCGCAGATAGATAAGGAGGCGCTGGCGATTATGGCTGGGGTGAAAAAGTTTCACCACTATCTGTATGGGCAGCCCTTCCCGGTCTTCACGGACCACAAGCCACTGCTGGGCCTACTGGCCCCTGACCGCCAGACCCCCCCAGATGATTTCGCCCCGGGTGCTCCGCTGGTCTATTTTCCTGGAGGGGTACTCCTACGCTCTTGTCCATCGCCTGGCAAGGCAATGGGCCATGTGAACACCCTGAGCCACCTGCTGCTACCGGTCTGTGACCTGGCTCTGGCTCCCGCCCACCAGATCGCGCTCCTGGAGACTCTTCCGGATC
>NW_015169024.1:0-260 GCF_001447785.1 Gekko japonicus
AAAATTGGAAATTTTGGGGAGTACTCAGGGAAATCCCTATGAAATATACTAGAATGAGTGAAATGCTTTTAAAGATAAGGTGGGCATTCTGTAGCCATTGATAGCTCTTAAATCCAAGATGCCTTTCTGCATCTAGAAGCACCTTCATGAGGGGAGCATGCAGGACTTGCAGTGGCTGTGGTCACACACACCCTAAACAATCCACTTTCAATGCACTTTACAACTGGATTGTACTGTGTGTACTGGCAAGATCCAATTCA
>NW_015169024.1:372-790 GCF_001447785.1 Gekko japonicus
CCTAATCACAGAATCACAGAATCATAGCACTGGAAGGTACCTCTAGGGTCATCTAGTCCAACCCCCTGCACAATGTAGGAAATTCACAAGCCTTATGGTTGGCCTTTTCATTTCTCCCTCAAACTACTGTGAGACATACACCCACCCACAGATTGGATAACAAGTAGCTTATTGCCCTACCTTGCTTGAGGGGGGAAAGATCGGAAGGAGGTGGGGCAGAAACTGTACCAAAGCCTCAAAGGAATAAGTTTCACTCAGAACTGAGCTCTCTCTAACCAGATAGCAAAAAGTTAGATAAGTGTGCTAAACACAGCATAGGGTACATCAGATTGCAGTTTTCTCTCAAGTGTGGGTATATTTGCGATTTTGTTTGTAGAAAAATGAGGGGTCTATAATTTTTTGATTTCCTAAATATTTT
>NW_015169024.1:813-2363 GCF_001447785.1 Gekko japonicus
AATATGTCAGATATTGCAATTTTATATCCTAAGGTAAAGGTAAAGGTTCCCTTGCTCGAAAGCCAGTGGAATCCGACTCTAGGGTTGCGGTGCTCATCTCCATTTCAAAGCCGAAGAGCCAGCGCTGTCCGAGGATGTTTCCGTGGTCATGTGGCCGGCATGACTAAACACCAAGGCGCACGGAACGCTGTTACCTTCCCACCGACGTGGTACCTATTTATCTACTTGCAATTTCTTGCTTTCGAACTGCTAGGTTGGCAGGAGCTGGAACTAGAGACAGGAGCTCACTCCGTCATGCGGCACACCCGGGTCTCGAACTGCTGAACTACTGACCTTCCACAGCCTGCAGTTCAGCGTCTTAACCACTTGAGCCACCGCAGCTCCTTTATATCCTAAGTAAGTTATAAATGATGCGTTTCATGTTGTGAAACGAGTAAAGTTAGTTTTGATTTGATAGGACGCTAAGTATTGCATGTATTTTAGTTTTACCCCAGATTTCTATTTTTTCCAGAAAAAATAGGGGGAAAGATTTTCCCTGTGGCCTGAAAATTTCCAGAAATTTTACATCTCTTCCCTCCCCCCCCCGCTTTAGTTCTTACAACAACCCTGCAAATCACATGAGGCTGAGAGAAGGTGACTGGCCCAAGGTCACCTGGAGACTGACTGGGAATTTGAATCTTTATCTCCCATGTCCCAGCCTGACATTCGAAGAACCACAGCACCACTCTGGCTTTCTTCTACCCCAACACGATTCTGGTTTTCTTTTCCCTTTATTCCTTCTGCAAATGCAGTGCTCTAGATTTCATTTCAGGGTTTGGGGGGGGGGTTGTATTAAGGTGGTGGTTTGTTTCATTTAGCAAGCAGCAAAACCAGGATGCTGATTGTCAGACTAGCAGTTCTATATATCTGGGGAAATCAGAAATACAGGACTTTGTAAGAAGCTTGCCAGAACTGCATTATCAAAAGCTGGGATACTGTGAGGGCGGTTCCTGTGGAAAGTGGAGTTTGGAGAAGATGTGATGTCACCTCTGGGTGATATTCTAGGAATTGGCTGTAATCTCTGTGGTAAAGGCCATAGAGACATGGGGAAATTCCCAGAGCATCACTATGGAGGCTAGTAGAAAATGAACAAAGTGTTATTCCTGTCCCCTTCTTTGGGGCAATTTGTCTCCACTTTGAGAGGGAAGGATTTTTTTCCTTTTTTTAAAGGAATGCTCGATTGGTAGGATTTCCAGGTCTGGGTTGGGAAATACCTGGAGATGTTGGGGGTGGAGTCTGAGGAGGGCGGGGTTTGGGGAGGGGAGGGAGTTCAATGGGGTAGAATGCTATAGAGATAACCTTGCAAAGCAGCCGTTTTCTCCAAGTGAACTAATCCCTTTCTCCTGGAGATCAGTTAGAATAGCGGGAGATCTCCAGCCACCACCTGGACGTTGACAACCATATCTATTGGCTTGTTAAAGTGGTACAGGAGAGGTAATTTCAGAGCACACAAATACAGCATCTGGCTACAGGTACATGATTGTCTGAAGGAGTCTTCCTCCAATCTGATC
>NW_015169025.1:0-1865 GCF_001447785.1 Gekko japonicus
AGATTTCCTGGGATTACAACTGATCTCTCGGTGACAAAGGTGAGTTCCCTTGGAGAAAATGGCCGGTTTGGAATGTCGACTCTATGGCATTATATATCAACGAGGCCCCTCCCCTTCCCAGACCCCGCCCTCCTCAGGCTCCGCCCCCAAATCTCCAGGTACTTTCCACCTTGGAGCTGGTAGCCCGAAAGACCATTTTTTCAGACTGCGGGGGAGGGGGGGGGGAGGAAAGCCGTCAGGCACATTTGGCATCATGTGGGGGTGAGGTTGCCAATCTCCGGGCGACACCTGGAGATCTCCCTCTATCACTGTTGACCAGATGACCCAAATCAGTTCCCCTGGAGAAAATAGCTGCTTTGGAAGGAGCAGTGGCCAGGGACACAGTCCACGAAGGGGCAACATACACACTGGTCTTCCCCTAGCATCTTAGGGTTGCCAGCCTCCAGGTGGGGGCTGGAGATATCCAGGAATCACAACTGACCCCCCCCCCCCGAGTACGGAGATCAGTTCTCCTGGACGGAACGGCGCTTCAGAAGGCGAACTCCCCTTGGTAGACCTTTGGTCCCAGCTGAAAACCCTCCCCAAATTCTCTAGTCCACAAGCACCGCCCCCACATCTGCAGGAATTCCCAGAGTTAAAGCACCTCCTCCATTTACAAGGAGACGTTGCTCTGTGACTTCTTGGGTTGCCACATTGGGAAGGGGAAACACCTGGAAGAAGAAGAAGAAGAAGAGGAGGAGGAGGAGGAGGAGGAGGAGATTGGATTTATACCCCCTGCCCTTCACTACCCGAAGGAGTCTCAGAGCGGCTTACAAACTCCTTTCCCTTCCCCTCCCCACAACAGACACCCTGTGAGGGAGGTGGGGCTGATAGAGCTCTTGAAAGAAACGGCTCTTTTTCAAGGACAGCTCTGACAGAACTGTGGCTTCCCCAAGGTCACCCAGCCAGGTGCAAGTGGAGGAGTGGGGAATCAAACTTGGTTCTCCCAGATTAGAGTCCGCGCACTTAACCACTAAGAAGAAGAAAAGGAGATTGGATTTATACCCCATGGCCCTTCACTACCCAAAGGTGTCTCAGAGCGGCTTACAAACTCCTTTCCCTCCCCCTCCCCACAACACCCTGTCTTGCCCAAGGTCATCCAGCCAGGTGCGAGTGGAGGAGGAGTGGGGGAATCAAACCCGGTTCTCCCAGATTAGAGTCCGCGCACTTAACCGCCACACCAGACTGGATTTTGGAGGGTGGAGCCTGGAGAAGGCGGGGTTTGGGGAGGGGAGGGGCCACAGCAGGGTAGACCGCCATAGAGCCCTTCCTCCAAGGGAACGGATCACGGTCGTCCGGAGATCACTGTAATAGCAGGAGACTCCGCCCGCCACCTGGAGGTTGGGAACCCTAGTTATTTCAGCAAACGTCTCAAGGGGGCTGCCTTGGAGGGGAAAGGACACTGTGCCGGAGGGGCTGGATGGATGAGGAGGGGGCAGCAGAGAAACGGGCCTCTTCAGGGAAGCCCAGGGCCCCTTAGTGAGCTCCAAGGAACAAAGGGGGCGTGTCCACAGAGGCTTCTCCCCACAGTGAAAATGTGTGGGTCCTCAAAGTGCCACTGCACTCAAACATCGTTCTCCTCCTTCAGACCCACCTCAGCCTACCTCCAAGGAACTCTTTCTGGGCCCTTCTTGGAAACTCCGTGGTCAATGCCCAGAGCCAGGGGTCATTTCATAGAAAAAGAGGTGCAGGAGCTTATTCACATAACTGATAAGTATAACTCATTTGCATGTGTCACGCCCCCTGACATCACCGGAAGTGTGTCAGAAGGCAACACCCACTGCTCAGGCTCCACTGGACTGGTTTGGATTGCTAGCTATTGGGGA
>NW_015169025.1:1931-2362 GCF_001447785.1 Gekko japonicus
GGAGGAGGAGGAGATTGGATTTATACCCCACCCTTCACTACCCAATGGAGTCTTGTGGCCTGACTGAGGGCTGCTAGGAGCAGGGGGCGGGGCTTGCTGCATGTGCCCGCCCCCTGGGCTCCTTACTGCCAGAGCTCTGCTCCTATGCGCTCCCGCAGGAAATGACCCCTGCCCAGAGCATAAATTGCCCCCCTCTCGAGGACTACCCTCACTGAGGCAACAGAAAAGGGGGGCACAGGAACCCCCTGAGACATTTCCCTGGCCTTTGGCTTTCCTCAGTATTCTTCAGATGTTTCACCCGAACAGGAGCCTGCACATTTCTCTGGAAAATTCCCTTAAGACAAATGGCAGCCCTCTACCCTTGGCTGCTGGGGACAGGTAGGCCAACCAAGGAGCCCCAACTGCCTGGGAGTCTCTTGCAGCTGGACCCA
>NW_015169026.1:0-1405 GCF_001447785.1 Gekko japonicus
CCATTTTTATTTCAAGTATTCCCTTCATTGGTCTATTTACCTCGCTAGTAAGTTCCTGTTTCTTTGTTTTTGTTTTCCTGTTTTGTTTCCCCGTGCCATACTTGCTTTGCTCCCACTAGTGGTTGATTTGATATTACACCAGTTTATGTCCAGCATATCTCCCTGTGGATTTAAACTGCAGGTTTTTATGCCAGACATATACCACTGTAATACTGAATCAACCAGTAGAGGAAGCAAGTGTGGAACAGAAAACAAAACAAAACAATGCAACAGGAACTTACAAGTGAGGAAAATGTGAATGTGGGAAAGTCCCTAGTCTAAATCCAAGATTTGCTTCACCAACTAGGGTTACCACCCTCCAGGTGAGACTGGAATTCTCCCAGAATTATGACTGATCTCCAGACCACAGAAATCAATTCCCTTGGAGAAAATGGCAGCTTCAAAGAATGGACCGTATGACATCACATCCTTTGCTGGAATCCCTCCCGTCCTCAGGCTCCACTCCCAAATCTCAAGGGATTTCCCTACTCATAGTTGACAAATGTAATTCCAACACACGTAACACCGCTGACTGTCATCCTGGCCATGCTCTAGCTTTTCATAGCAGCAAGATGAGGAAAACAGACGCTCACCTCAGATCTTAAAGAGCTGGCAGGCATGTTCCCAAAATGCTGGATCTGAGATCTCTTGAATTCCATGTAAAAGTGGCTGAACCATTTTTTTTGTGAAATCCTCTCTCCTCCTTGATGTTTATTTAGATGGGAGGGAGATGAGCAACCTTCTCTTCACCTGCAAAGAAAGCAGATTTTTAAATTATAATAGAGTACCTTAGGAGAAGGGAGCAAGATTTTGCATTGTCCCACACCTTAACCAACTACATTATCTTTATTTTTGCAAGATTCAAGTGGGTAGCCATGTTGGTCTGAAGCAACAGAACAAAGTTTGAGTCCAGTCAGGCACCTTTAAGACCAACAAAGTTTAATTCTGGGTATAAGTTTTTGTATGCATGCACATGAAAACTTATACCTAGAATAAAAACTTTGTTGGTCTTAAAGGGTGACCAGAAAAAAGCCCACAGAAAAAACCCCCACAGTCATAAATGTTCATAGAAAAACTGCCCACACAGGAAACTGCCCACATGGAAATAAGCCTACATGAGAAAAAGCACACACGGAAAAAAGCCCACACAGAAAAAATACCATGTAAAGCACCATAGATATTTATAATTGTGGATAACCATTCATCTCGAGTTATGAGCATGAACAGGTATTACCTATATTTTATATTGTTAATTTACTATACAAAAGTGGCCTATATGAAAAGGGCTTTAATGCTCTTGAGTGTAAAGGCTTGGAAGGGAAAATACAGGAAATAAAAGTGACCATTTTGTTATCAATTTTGTTTT
>NW_015169026.1:1652-2351 GCF_001447785.1 Gekko japonicus
GATGGGAGCTCACTCCGTCTTGCGGCACCCGGGTCTCGAACTGCTGAACTACTGACCTTCCACAGCGTGCAGTTCAGGGTCTTTTGTATAGTAATGAAATAATTTATTAATAACATAGCAAAATTATTATTTAATTATACTTGATAAAATCACAACATGAATTGTTGCATGTGAATATGACATGTTTTAATCCTAAATTAACAATATAAAATATAGGTAATGCCTGTTCATTCTCATAAATGGAGGTGAATGGTTATCCACAATTATAAATATCTATGCCACTTTACATGGTATTTTTCCAAGTGGGCTTTTTTCTGTGTGGGCTTCTTTCCGTATGGGCTTCTTTCCATGTGGGCTATTTTATGTATGGGCTATTTTTTGTGTGTGCTTTTCCCCACGTGGGCTTATTTCCATGTGGACAGTTTTCCGTGTGGGCAGTTCTCCATATGGGCTTTTTTTTCCTGTGAGCATTTATGATCTTGGTTTTTTTGCTGTGGGCTTTTTTTCTTGTGGGCTTTTTTTCATAGAACCATCTTAAAGGTGCCACTGGACCCAAAATTTGCTTTATTTTAGCAAGTTTTTCTCCGCCCAGCTCACTTTCTGTACTGTAGCCCAGCTGGTACAGAGATCACATTTCGCTTGTGTAGCTCTTCATCAGTGGGCATGCCCGGAATGTTTGTAGAATTCTTAACATTCACA
>NW_015169027.1:0-2381 GCF_001447785.1 Gekko japonicus
CAATCTCTTCTTCTTCTTCTTCTTTGGGTTGAAGTTGTGGTGGAGCAGGTTCCCATCTGCAGGATTGCTCTTAGAGGGAAGTATTTTCTTCCCCTGATTTCTGGAAAAGGAGTCCTCATGTCATTTGTCATCTGGCATCTTCACAGTACAATACAAAAAAATAGAACATTTTTTTTGTTTTGTTTTTTAACTGACAGGTTGGAGAAAGGTATCAGAATACCTTGATTAAAGAAAATTTGGGCCCATCCCTGACAAAAGACCAGCAATGGCGGGTAAAAGCAGTCTTATCAAGGTCCCAATCCATCGTTTCAAACGTCCCAGGGAAGAACCAGCCTTGCCCAACATAGGATTGACATCGGTGATGCAAGACCTGGTGCTCTCCCACCCTACAAAGTAACGGGTCCTAATTCCAACAGCATGGACAGGGAGGTTAAAGATATGCTATTTAAATTTCTAATTATACTTATTGTATTTGTAATGTATTGAACATAGACCATACTCGGCTGATGCTTAATTCGGGCAGAACTAGAGGATCCATAACAATAGCAGACTAGGATCCTAGAATGGACCAGTAGGGAGCCAGGGATCCTAGAGTAAACCAATGGAACAGCAATGTAGTATGGACCAATAGGGAGACAGGGATCCTAGAGTAAACCAATGGAATAACTATGTATTGTAAATAGCCTATCGTGGGAGTGGGTGTGTGTTTTGGGTGTAACTTTTTGCATGCTTAAATATCTGGCTTCAGTCAGGGATTCTCAGTCTTTTTTCCTACCTGCTGAAATCACTAATAAACTATGAGCTGATCACTATACGCGTCTCGAACCCAGTATATTTCAGTATTGTTGAAATGTTGTTACCCGCCCTGAGCTCGCTTGCAGGAAGGGCAGGCTACAAATACAATAAATAAATAAAAACATCATTCATTTCACAGAATATTTGTGCACAGGTGTTGAAACTGCAGCCATCTGGCAATATCTGACCAGGTAGTCAGCTGGCAATCCTCAGCTACTTTGGGTATAAACAAGACAGCACCGTTCCCCTATTTAGGCATCCTACCAGTGTGTCAATGGCTATTAGCTGTTGATTTGGATAAATGGAACTTCCGTGTTGAGAGGCCAGGACTGCTGGAGGGGAGGGCGATTGGCTCCCTCTCCTGCCTGTGGGTTTCCTAGCAGCATCTGGAGGGTCCTCGTGTAGAAACAGCCCTGCTGGATCAAACCCCAAAGCCCTCTCCCTTGCTCTCTCCAGGGAGCATCATTCTGTCGTGTCCCAGTTCATTCCTCTGCTCAAAGTCATGTTAGGCCCCGGTCACACGGAGGATTTGCCACGCTAAAGGCACGAACGTCCGGCGGATTTTCAGGGCGTGATCACACCGCAACATCTGGGAAGCGTAGCGCACCTGTGGTGTCCTGCCGAAGATGCGCAGTAAAAAAGTACCTCGTAGTATCTGGAAAACGCGGGGCAGGGGTGGGCGTCTGATCGCAGGAGCACTAGTATCCCGTGGCATCCAGCGCCCGTCCACGTCCCATTGCAAACCGGATGTTTTTCGTAAGCGCATGCGCACAAACACGTAACTGAAAGCAGTGCTGCTCCGCAGAACTGTGCATGCGCACAAATGCAAAACGCTTGCCGTGACACTTCTTTTGCCACGCTCCAGCATCGCCGTGTGATGCACAAATGCAAAACACTTGCCGTGACACTTCTTTGCCACGCTCCAGCATCGCCGTGTGATCACCAGCTAACAGCCTAAGTGGGAAGACTCGGGGGACCGTGTGATTGGGCTACCGTGCTTTATTTTGCTCCGGGGCGAACAGCCACACACACACACACACCCCGCGTTATTTGGCCCGTGTGACCGGGGCCTTAATCTAAGAAGCTTAATAATCAAATCGCAACCACACTGTATATAATTGCAGTGAAGAACAAAAATAAATCAATTCCCCATGTTTACTTATTATTACAATCATAAAACAATTGCTTATTACAAAATGGGGGGGGGGAGTTTTAAAGTTGATACAGGGAGGTAGGACTCTCTGAAGACCTGTTATGCATTTTGGCTTTTCTATTATGGGCCGTTTCCACACCCTCCTTTTAATCCATGTTCACCGCGGTGTCCCCCAAGCAATTCTGCACTAAAATCAAATTCAGCTTTCTTTTTAATCCGTTTGTTCCACAGTTCTGCACTAAATCCTGAATTCAACCTTTTTGTTTTGAATTCCGCCCCCCCATTTTGCATTACGTTACCTCCCTTCAGTGGTCAGCCCCGTCACAGCCTGCTGTTGCCCCGGGTTTTTTGGATGCTGTTTTGCCACAGGTGTAAATCATCTTGACTCGAACACTGAGAAAAATCGGAATGGCAGGCAAATGCGGAAAGGACC
>NW_015169028.1:0-487 GCF_001447785.1 Gekko japonicus
GATCTGTAAAGGAGGGTTTTTAAACATTCTTTTAAAAGGACATCCTCGATATTTCAACCAGCTCTCTAGTGGCCTTGACGTTATTGGACTGGCTGGGGAATGGCTGACAGCGACGGCAAATACCAACATGTATGTATTTTGAATCTTTTTTAAAAAATAAAATAAAATATTGTTTCCATTAATAACAACAAGCCAAACTACATTTTCATTAATTTTAAAGAGAGCCAGTCTGGTGTCGTGGTTAGGAGCGCAAGTGGACTCTACTCTTGGAGAACCGGGTTTGCTTCCTCCACATGCAGCTTGGGTCAACCACAAGTTCTTTCAGAGCTGTTCTCTAAAGAGCAGTTTGTGTCAAGAGCTCTCTCAGCCCCCACCTACCTCACAGGGTATCTGTTGTGGGGAGGGGAGGGGAAGGGAAAGGAGTTTGTAAGCCGCTCTGAGACTCTGAGTGAAGGGAGGGGTATAAATCCAATCTCTTCTTCTCCTC
>NW_015169028.1:586-2326 GCF_001447785.1 Gekko japonicus
ATTCCGCCCTCCTGATCTCTATGGAAGGGAGAGATGTTTAAGGGTAGAGAATATCCTAAGTTTAAAAGCTGGTCTGTGCACCCCACTCCTCCACATGCAGACAGCTGGGTGACCTTGGGTCAGTCACAGTTCTCTCGAGAGCAGTCCTCGAAAGAGCTCTCTCAGCCCCACCTACCTCACAGGGTGTCTGTTGTGGGGGAGGGGGAGGGAAAGGAGCTTGTAAGCCGCTCTGAGATTCCGAGTGAAGGGAGGGGTATAAATCCAATCTCCTCCTCCTCCTTAATGAGAAGGAAGGGAATGCTGGTGAGACCCAGAAAATGGAGTATATATTTTTCACTTGCATGGAAGAAAAGCCCTAGGAATGTTAAAAATGGATTCATCCTTATCTGTTAAAATTAAAATTCATACACCTAAAAAAACCACTATACACTTTTGGAGATTAATAGCACAATCCACATGGTCAAAGCAATGGTATTCCCAGTAGTCATGTATGGCTGCGAGAGTTGGACTATAAGGAAGGCCGAGCGCCGAAGAATAGATTATTTTGAACTATGGTGCTGGAGAAGACTCTTGAGAGTCCCTTGGACTGCAAGAAGATCAAATCAGTCAATCCTAAAAGAAATCAACCCTGACTGTTCCCTGGAAGGCCAGATAATGAAACTGAAGCTCAAATACTTTGGCCACCAAATGAGAACACGGAAACGTCTTCGGACAGCGCTGGCTGTTCGGCTTTGAAACGGAGATGAGCACTGCAACCCTAGAGTCGGATTCGACTGGCTTTCGAGCAAGGGAACCTGTTTACCTTTACCTTTAAACAGAGTTGCAGCCTTCGAAGCCTATTGACTTGGTTTGTTGGTTGCGCTCGTGGAGATTACAATGAAAAAATCAATCCAGTTTAAGCCCACGGATCTGAATTAGGGTTGCCAGCTCCAAACTGGGAAATACATAGAAATTTGGAGGGGTGGAGCCTGAGGAAGGCGGGGTTTGGAGTGGGGAGGGGCCTCAGTGGGCTACAATGCCACAGATTCCGCCCTCCAAAGTGGCTGTTTGGAAGATGAACTGATCTCTGTCGCCTGGAGATCAGTTGTAATCCCAGCACCCGGAGGCTTGGAAGGGAGTAAGTTGTACAAAAGATACAAACCGTGCCTAAATGACGAAAAAACATTCCACAGTCAGTGAATACGATAATCTGAACCTGTATAAATAGTGTGGTTTATCAAAAATATAATAGCCAGAAACTCAAAAAGTACATGGTCCAAATATACAAATAACCTTCAGCAGGGGTCATTTCCTGCGGGAGCGCACAGGAGCGGAGCTCCGGCAGTAAAGAGCCCAGGGGACGGGCATATGCAACAAGCCCCACCCCCTGCTCCCAGCAGCCCTGGGCCACGAAAAGCACAATGATCTGTGCATCCCCCCCCCCAATAGCTAGCAATCCGAAACAGTCCAGTGGAGCCTGAGCAGTGGGTGTTGCCTTCTGACACACTTCCGGTGATACCAGGTGGTGTGGCATATGCAAATGAGTATGCTAATGAATTAGGCTAATAAGCTCCTGCACCTCTTTTTCTATGAAATGACCCCTGACTTTCAGAAATAGTCCAAGTCAAATCCCTCTAACAGTGAAAAGTCCGAACACTGATTTTCCTGACGCAAGTGGATGCACAAGCAGTGAGACACATTTTGCGAAGAGGAATTATAAACACTGATGTTCGGACTTTTCACTGTTTGAGGAATTTGACT
>NW_015169029.1:0-302 GCF_001447785.1 Gekko japonicus
AAAAAACTATACTCACAAAGGAATTGATGAGCAAATTAGTCTTGATGGTCGGCAGGTAGCGACATCTCTTGGGGAAGGGGGTAAGGCAAAGGAGAGGGCGAAGGGATCCAATCACATCACTGGTCTGGTGCTTCATATTAACGATCTGATGCTCAGCGGCAGTGTTCCCTCTAAGCTGAGTGAGTGTGAGCTAGCTCACAGTTTTTTAGCCTCCGGCTCACACATTTTTGTCTTGGCTCAGGAAGGAGTACTCCAGAGCAAACTAATTTATGCAGGAGCCAAATCTCTCGCTCACAACTTTA
>NW_015169029.1:916-2322 GCF_001447785.1 Gekko japonicus
TGCACCTGGCTGGATGACCTTGGGCAAGCCGGAGTTCTGGCAGAGCTGTCCTTGAAAAAGGGACAGTTTCTGTCAGAGCTCTCTCAGCCCCACCTACCTCACAGGGTGTCTGTTGTGGGGAGGGGAAGGGGAAGGAGTTTGTAAGCCGCTCTGAGACACCTTTGGGTAGTGAAGGGCAAGTTATAAATCCAATCTCTTCTTTTTCTTCTTTTACCTCACAGGGTGCCTGTTGTGGGGAGGGGAAGGGAAAGGAGTTTGTAAGCCGCTCTGAGGCTCCTTTGGGTAGTGAAGAGCGGGGTATAAATCAAATCTCTTCTTCTTCTTTTACCTCACAGAGTGTCTGTTGTGGGGAGGGGAAGGGAAAGAAGTTTGTAAGCCGCTCTGAGACACCTTTGGGTAGTGAAGGGCGGGGTATAAATCCAATCTCTTCTCTTCTTCTTCTGTCTCTGTGCACATGGAGGCCAGGGCTGCTGGTCTGCATCACAGTCCTTGCACTGATTCAGAGGTGCAAGAGGCTTCTGTAGTCCCGGGTCCGCATGTGGCTTGGCATACTTCTCTGGCGCCAGGCTTCCCTTGGCCACAGTGTACAGTCCATAGTGCAGCATAGGGCACTTCACTTAGGACCACACCTCTGTCCATTGCCCTGACATATGCTCTTCACAGTTCAGCAAAGCAGTGATATTAAAGAGTGTTTAATAAGGCCCACTGAAGTGGCTTCATGGCAACACCCTTGTGGAAGAAACCCGAAGAGCGTGTAGAAAGAAAGTAGTTTATGTCTGATGACAGGGATGCCAGCCTCCAGGTGGGACCTGGGGACCCCCCAGGATTACAGCTCATCTCCAGACTACAGAAATCAGCTCCACATGAGGAAATGGCTGCTATGGAGGGTGACTCCAGTGTTCCCTCTAAGCTGAGTTAGTGTGAGCCAGCTCACAGTTCTTTAGCCTCTGGCTCACACATTTTTATCTTCGCTCAGGAAGGGATGGCTCCAGAGCAAACTGATTTATGCAGTGGCCAAATCGCTCGCTGACAACTTTAATGCCAGTCGCTCACCAAGTAGAATTTTTGCTCACAAGATTGCGCAGTTTAGAGGGAGCATTGGTGGACTCTGTGGCCTCGTACTCCACTGGTGTCCCCGGCCTCCCCAGGCTCCATCGTCAAATCTCCAGGAGTTTCCTAACCTGGATCTGGCAACCCTACTCCCCACTGGTGGCCGGGGGGGACCTGGCAACCCTATCTGATGATCTGCCTGATTTTCAATACTCTCCCAGCAAAAAACTCTGCACTGTTTTTGTATTCACCATACTTGATGGTTTATATGATAATACCTTATTACTTGCATGATATCGATCGAAGGGATGCTAGTTCTAAGCTGTGCGATTGTATTGATTTGGGACATACGTGTG
>NW_015169030.1:0-1718 GCF_001447785.1 Gekko japonicus
TAACCTCCCCTTCCCATATGCAACCAATATAATTGTTTTTGGAACAGACTAACAGGTAGGTGGGTCAAGCGGTTGGCACAGTTACCGCCCATCTCTTGAACCCACTATAAAAGGAGAAAACCAGTCACCTGGCCCCTCCTACCTGGCCAGCTAGAACTCTCCCCAAGATGACCCCTGTCTGCCTTTATCCCTCTTAAGTTCCACTTGCTATCCCCAACCCTTGCCTCTACTGCCCACACATTCCAGCTGGTTCTGGTCATGTATGAATTCCCTTTGTTTCCACTTCTTCCCCTCCATTCTTCCTTGGAACAACCAAGCTGCAAGACGGATATGTATCGCCTGTCATCACCCCTACCTGCGAATGCAACTGTGCTTATTTCCTACTGTAATTCTTAGGAACTTGATTGAATGTGTGAGTGCATCAGTATTGTTTGTATGAGATATATATTTTTAAGTAAAAGACATCTATTTGAACCAAAACAGCTTTGAATCCTTTACTGGTAACCCTTGGTGGGATCAGGACCTTGGTATAAATTGGCAAGAACCCATTTATAAATTGCCAATCATTGTAAATAAAGCAATTCAGCTAACACATAGGCCTTTATTACAGAATATCTCCCATCTTGTTTCTTTTCCTTTTCACCCATCTGTCTGTCATCTGCAAGATTCCTTGTCTGCTCATCTGTGGTTTTACAGAATGTGTGAGCTCAAAATTGAACTCTACTATTTATCAAGGGTTGGTTTTTAACTCTATTTCCTTTTGAGACAAAATAAGGTGTAGATCTCTGCAGGAGATGGCTTGCGACCAGGTTTTTTTTTCATGTCTCATAACCTTTCATAAACAGTCCAGCTATCTTTGGCCAAAATTTTCCCTCTTCCATTGTTGCCTGATGTCCTGATTCAAAGACAAAGGCCTTTTCTGTACTCCCCTTTTAATCCATGTTCACTGCGGTGTCCTCTACCGCAATTCTGAACTAAAGTCTATCGAATTCAACATTCTTTTTAATCCAGCCCCCCCCCCATTCTGCACTAAAATCAGTTCAACCTTCTTTTTATTATGGGTTTTTCCCCATTCTGCATTACATTACCTCCCTTCAGTAGTCAACCCAGTTTCAGCCTGCTGTTGCCTCGGGTTATTTGGACGCTGTTTTGCTGTGGACTTAAATTGCCTTGACTCAAACACTGAGGAAATCCAGAGTGGCAGGCAAATGTGAAAAGGACCAAAAAGAGAGTGGGGACAGAGAAAAAGAGAGAACTGGGCACTTTACATGGATTAATATTTGCTCTGCCTCTTGATTCTTTCACTCCCCACTTTGATCCCCCTTAGCTACATCCCTGGACACGTGGTCTCCAACCCTTGATCCCACTTACCTCCACTCTCTGACCCTGCTGGCCCTGCTTTTGGGTTAGAGTTTCCAGGACATTGCCACTGTCCCTGAAGATGGGTAGAGCCCTGGAAACAATTCATCAATCTGAGAAGGAAACACAAAGTGATGTCAACTACTGCAGCACTCTAGGAATCCTATGAATCGTTATGATAAAAATCAGATAGCTCTGTGGAATTCCTAGAGCATCATGAGGAAACTGATATTAGCCAAATTGCTTTATTTCTATAAATAAAGTTGGGGAATTATGAATATTAAATGGCAATAGGCATTAAATATAGGATCAGAACCTGTGTATACAGGAGTTTGATTTCCCAGTCCCAGAAATAGAAA
>NW_015169030.1:1776-2307 GCF_001447785.1 Gekko japonicus
CACACTAAACATTCAAAAAGAGCAAGCAATACAGAACTTAGAAAGCAGAGGTGATTGATAGCAAATAGAGGGGTCAGTTATGGGGTGATACAACCTGTCCAGACATGCAGGGGTCCATGGAGATGAGATTTGGCCAAAACCCTAAAGGTTTAGGGGGGGACTGCCAGTTGGCATCAGTGCAGAGACACACAATCTGAGGCCATGTGCTCTGATGGACATAGACTTTGGAAAACAATGCTGACTAATTGGAGGTCTTGAGGGGCTTGCCCCAGGTAAAGACAAAAGACTACCTGGACCAATGATGAGCCTCAGGAGGTGTGGCATCCAGAGTGGCAAGCCCTAGGTGGAGGGGCAGAGTCTAGCTATAATGGGATTAACCAGGTGCTGGATGGTTAGGCTGGGAGTGTCCATTGTGGAACAATAGAGTGGCCTGGCATTTCCCTGGTGCCAGACAAAAGAGGTGATGTTTCTTAATGTGCAGCAGGATGAACCTGAGTGGGAGAATGTTTACCTTGATAGGTCTGGCATAGG
>NW_015169031.1:0-2076 GCF_001447785.1 Gekko japonicus
CTTGTAATATTGATCCACTCTTTACTCCGGTTTCCACGTTTGATGTGAGAGTTTTGCAAGTATATGGTTTGGAACTTATGTGACTGTTGCTGTTGTTGTTCAGTTGCACAGTCGAGTCCGACTCTTCGCAACCCCATGGACCAGATCACACCAGGCCTTCCGGTCTTCCGCCATCCTCTGAAGTTTGCTCAACTTCATGTTTGTTGCATCTATGACACTGTCTAACCATCTCATCCTTTGCCGTCCCCGTCTTCTTTGACCTTCAATCTTTCCCAGCATCAGGGTCTTCTCCAGTGAGTGCTCCCTTCTCATTGGGTGGCCAAAGTATTTGAGCTTCAGTTTCATTATCTGGCCTCCCAGGGAACAGTCAGGGTTGCTTTCTTTTAGGATTCACTGATTTGATCTCCTTGCAGTCCAAGGTACTCTCAAGACTTCTCCTATGTAGTCTATGTTTAACTGTAGTCTATGGTTAACCTGTTGTTTTGTATTTCTCTTTGTTTTGTTTTGTTATAAAATATATGAAAAATTTACCAAAAATATTTTTAAAAAAAGAAAGAAAGAAAATAAACATCTGGAGGAGGGTCATAGGCTTTGGTTTTCCTCAAGGCATTCCACTTTAGGCTAGCTCACTGGAATGAACTGTTCAGTGAAAATTCAGAAAATATTCTGTAACTGCTAATAAAAGTCACAATTAAAAAAAAAAGAATGTCATAAAGTTCCCCTTCCAAAGCAGCCATTTTCTCGAGGGGAACTGGTCTCTTCTATCCGGAGATCAGTTGTAATCCCAGGAGATCTCCAGGCCCATCTGGGGGTTGGCTAATCTTTGCCGTAGCCAGATCGCTCGCTTACAACTCTAATGCCAGTAGCTCACAAAGTAGAATTTTTGCTCACAAGACTCCACAGCTTAGAGGGAGCACTGGTCTCTGTTCCCTCTAAGCTGTGGAGTCCTGTGTATACTTTGAACTGGTATGATGTGAGGCGCCAATACACCACACCAAGCCGCCAGTGTGACCGCAGCCATTTATTTGCAAATACATTTAATGGTATGCTTATTTAACCTTCCTCTTGCTAAGAACGATGACCAAGCTAAACAAATCGGTGAGGGTGGCAAATCCATAGCCACCCTTTTTGAACCCCACTGCAGAACTATACTTCTGAGCAGTGTTCTCTCTAAGCTGAGTCAGTGTGAGCTAGCTCAGTTTTTTAGCCTCCAGCTCACACATTTTTGTCTTAGCTCAGGAAGGAGGGCTCCAGAGCAAACTGATTTATGCAGTAGCCAAATCGCTCACTCACAGCTTTAATGCCAGTAGCTCACAAACTAGAATTTTTGCTCACAAGACTCCACAGCTTAGAGGGAGCATTGGTCCCTCAACCTACAAAGTCCTGCCCTGGTTATACTTCTGAGCACACAGACAGCCCTGGCTCCTCCCCTTCCCCTCCAAATTCCCTCATGACCAATGCTCCCTCTAAGCTGTGGAGTCTTGTGAGCAAAAATACTATTTTGTGAGCTAATGGTATGAAGGTTGTGAGCGAGCGATTTGGCTGTTGCTTAAATCAATTTGCTCTGGAGCCACCCTTCCTGTGCTAAGACAAAAATGTGTGAGCCGGAGGCTAAAAAACTGTGAGCCGGCTCACACTAGCTCAGCTTAGAAGGAACACTGCTCAAGGCTATGCCCACGTATTTATTTTTCTAAAAACGTGTTTCTTCAGAAAGCTTTGGGCGCGCACTCTTCAAATAAATCCTTTGAGTGGCTTTGCACATGCACAGAGAAAGGCTTAATTTTGCAACAGCTCTCTAAACAGATGTAAACTCAGCAGTAGTAGAAAAGGCATTAGGGGCCACGTGAGAAACTTTGCATCTAGGCAGTATAAAAGCTTGGTTCAAAGTAGGATATGTAGCTTTGCCAGCCTCCAGGTGGGGCCTGGAGATCTCCCTCTTTTACAGCTGATCTCCAGCTGACAGTAGGGTTGCCAGGTCTCGGTTGGAAAATACCTGGAGACTTTGGGGGCGGATCCAGGAGAGGGCGGGGTTTGGGGAGGGGAGGGGCCTCAGCAGGGCACAATGCCATAGAGTCC
>NW_015169031.1:2197-2299 GCF_001447785.1 Gekko japonicus
ATCTTCCGGCGGCACAGCGACCAGCTCAGGCGGCGATTGCTCCCCAATCAAGGGACGGTGGAAGTACCGAGGAAGCGGGCTGAGATAGAAGAGGACCCCTTC
>NW_015169032.1:0-1391 GCF_001447785.1 Gekko japonicus
ACTGTTGTCCCCCCCAAAGCACCAAGAATGCAGAGAGCATCCCTGCCCCAGACATAATGTTCCATCTCTACCTTGTGGCTAAGAGCCACGGATGGACCTCTCCTCCATTAGTCGGGCTGCTGTGACGTCATGGTCAAGCAGCTGAGGAAAAGGTTCCATCACAGAATGTTGAAAATCAACATGCCTATGGTGTGTGGATTTAAAGGTAAATTTGGATGCTGGAAAACATTCACATAATGCCTCATGGCAGGAGGGTGGATGAGGCTAAGGGAGCAGAAAGCCAGAGAGTCCCTTTGCAAAAGAGCATCTTATGTGTTGGTCATGGGCAGAATGAACAGGATCAACACACGGTATTTCATTCCCAAAATTAGACTGCTGTTTTTATTTAGCCTAACACATACACCCCCCCTAACACACCCCTTACTTTCCTTTCCAATGTATTTGAAAAAGTGGGTGTGCACACAAAACCTCATACCTTGAACAAACCTTTGTTGGTCTTCGAGGTGGCCCACTGGACTCAAACTTTGTCCTACCCCTCCAACACATAACACCCGTCAATCCTTCCCTTTAAAGTACCACGTCTTCTCTTCTCTTGTGTCTGCCAAATCTCTACTAGCTGTATCATACAATACTGATAAAATAATAAGAGGAATAGTAATAGTATAACAATACTTGGTGCATTTTTATCAGGAAGCTGTCTATGAAATCCCGAGGGGAGTTGAGGTCCAGGGTCTTCTCGTGTTCTTTCACCTTCCTCGAGATGAATTCATCCAGCCCGGTAAGCTGCTTGAACATTTTCTGTTGAGGTCCAGGCATATACTGCATGGGCCCGGAGAAAAAGTCGTAGAGCTGTGCGTTGGGGTTGCAGGGATGGGGAAAGGGAAAAACAAACATCCTTACTCGTACGAGGAACGCCGTGTTCGCCAAAATGAAGAAGAGAGGAATTTTCGTATAGGTGTGATGGAATTCTTGGGATCCAAGTCCCCAATTCCCTCCCTCCTTCCATTTTTACCTGCCCCCATGAGGTTGCAGTGAAACGTAAGCTTTCCAGCATCATGCGCAGCATGGAGAGGAACTCCTTGTCTTCGTAGTCAAAGCGGTTGCCAAAGGTGATGGAGCTGATCACATTGGACACAGTCCGGCTCAGGACATAGGTTGGGTCGAAAGGTGCACCTAGAAAAGATCGAGAGGCACTGCTCTAACACATACCTTGATCTAGTTTACAAACCTGTTTGGTATTTGCATGAAAACGGGGTTAAGGGGCCCTTTCCAGTTTGGTGTCTTGGTTAAGCGTGCAGACCCTAATCTGGGAGAACCGGGTTTGATTCCCCACTCCTCCTCCACTTGCACCTGCTGGATGACCTTGGGCAAGCCATAGTTCTCTCAGAGCT
>NW_015169032.1:1667-2216 GCF_001447785.1 Gekko japonicus
GCTAGATTGGCAGGAGCTGGAACTAGAGACAGGAGCTCACCCCGTCTTGCGGCACCCGGGTCTCGAACTGCTGAACTACTGACCTTCCACAGCCTGCAGTTCAGCGTCTTAACCACTTGAGCCACTGCAGCTCCTTTTGGAACAGTTCCTTACCCTCCTCCAAATGACAGCCTTTCAAATATTTAAAGAGAGCAATCGTGTCCCCCCCTCAATGTTTAGCCTGGGAAAGAGAAGGCTTAGAGGGGACACGATTGCAGTCTTCAAGTATTTGAAGGGCTGTCATTTAGAAGACGGAGCGGATCTATTCTCTCTTGCTCCGGATTGCAAGACTAGATCTAATGGGTGGAAGTTACAAGGGAGTCGATACCGGCTAAATATCAGGAGAAACTTCCTAACTGTAAGAGTGATTGAGTGGTGGAACAGTCTGCCTCGGGAGGTGGTGGAGGCTCCTTTGCTGGACGTTTTCAAGCGGAGGCTGGACGACCCTCCTTCGGGGACCCTCTTTCCATCTCACTATCACCCAACACATGCAGAAGGTCCCAGGTTCAA
>NW_015169033.1:0-1081 GCF_001447785.1 Gekko japonicus
AGATCTTCAGGGTGAGGTAACACAGCCTGCGCTTAAACCGTAGGAGGATCTGCCTTATTTATGTTGGCTAGGGCTTCTCATCTCCTGTGTTCTCCAGAAAGCTGCACCTGTGTTAGACGGCTATGGGGGTGGTCCACATGATGCATCCATGTTAAGTCCACCTGACTTTCCCATGGGACTGTGGACTTTCTGGGAAAATACTACAACCTCGCACTCTGTGGATTCACTCTTATTGTCTTCTCTCCCTCTCATACACCACATGGACCACCAACAGACCTGGGAAATGTGGTTACTCAAATGCACCTCCTGTTTGGTCTCTGACAGCTGGCCATATTGATTATGGAGGGTTGTGTCCAGCTAACTTTCAGGGGGGAGAAAAGATGGGGCCAATTCAGAGATAATCATCATCATCATCATCATATGGCAGTGTAGAATAGCCAGAAGCAATGCTCCCTGTAAGCCATGGAGTCCTGTGAGCAAAAATTCTACTTTGTGAGCTCCCGGCATTAAAGTTGTGAGCAAGCGATTTGGCTTCTGCATCAATTAGTTTGCTCTGGAGTCCTCCTTCCTGAGCTAAGACAAAAAATGAGTGAGCTAAAAAACTGCGAGCTAGCTCACGTTAACTCAGCTTAGAGGGAACACTGGCCAGGAGATCCTAAGATTGTCTGGCAGCCAAAAGCTATAGATCTTTTTAGCGTTATGCGCCATTAGGTGGCAAGCTAGACTTGTTTTTAAGGCAAGAGACGTTTCAGAGGTGGTTTGCCAGTGCCTGCCTCTGTGTCACGGCCCTGGTATTCCTTGGAGCTAGTTGTGATAATTTCATGCCAAAATTGTCCATAGTCATATTTTATGTTCCGAAAGTAACAGAATGACTTTCAATCTGGAAAAGGAAAAAAGAAGTGCTAATGTAGCATTTTTTTTTTTCAATTTTTCCGAAAATTTCCGTTTCCCCCGGGAAAAACTGGGTTTTTTCCAAGCTTCAAAATTTCCAGAAATTATTTACATCCTCTATGCAGGAGGGCCATCACACCACCAGCTCTGCCCCCAAGGTTGCCGACCTCCAGGTGCGACAGGCTGTTAC
>NW_015169033.1:1223-2290 GCF_001447785.1 Gekko japonicus
CTAAAAAACTGCGAGCTACCTCACACTAACTCAGCTTAGAGGGAACACTGGCCAGGAGATCCTAAGATTGTCTGGCAGCCAAAAGTTATAGCTCTTTTTAGTGTTATGCACCATTAGGTGGCAAGCTAGACTTGTTTTTAAGGCAAGAGACGTTTCAGAGGTGGTTTGCCAGTCCCTACTTCTGTGTCACGACCCTGGTATTCCTTGGAGCTAGTTGTGATAATTTCATGCCAAAATTGTCCATAGTCATATTTTATGTTCCTAAAGTAACAGAATGACTTTCAATCTGGAAAAGAAAAAAGAAGTGCTAATGTAGCTTTTTTTTTTTCAATTTTTCAGAAAATTTCTGTTTCCCCCGGAAAAAAATGGGTTTTTTTCCAAGCTTCAAAATTTCCAGAAATTTTTTACATCCTCTATGCACACCACCAGCTCTGCCCCCATGGTTGCCGACCTCCAGGTGCGACAGGCTGTTAACGCTCTCCACAAAAAGTGATTCAGCAAGCCATGGAGAACCGGAGAAGCCTTCTATAGAATTGTTGACTTGTGCACTGTAGCATTGTGAGCTTTTGGTTCCAGGAAAAATATGTCTGCCTGAAGAAGAATCTGTCGAAACACACATTTTTTGCCTGAGAGGTGTGTTGCTTGCCAGATCACTTTTTGTGGAGAACGTACAGCCCGCTGCATCTCTCATCATTTTACGACTGTTGCAGCCTTCATCGGTCTCCTATCAGGAGCAAGATAGTCTACAGCATTGGAATAGGTCTCTGTAGCTGTGGACATTTCTATTAGTAGATATATAACGTTCTTTAGGTTTTTGTATTATAATGAACGTGTATAAGAGACACTAGGGTCTCTATTGTATTTAAATCAATATAAGAAGAGACACAAGTGCATATTAGGAGGGTGTGTTTTGTTCTAACACGGTGGTTTCTTTACGTTTGTTTAACTTTGTCATGTTTCCCATGTGTTTGTTGTTGGACCTCCAGGTGCGGCCTGGGGAGCTCTCGGAATCACAACCAACTTCGGTATTAGAGACCAACAAGTGGAGACCCGCAACAAAACGTTGC
>NW_015169034.1:0-1821 GCF_001447785.1 Gekko japonicus
TCAAATTTTGTTCTGCTGCTTCAGACCAGACATGGTTACCCACCTGAATCTCTCTTATATGGTGACTGTAAGTCTTTTAGGTGTTTCAAATATGTCAGGAAATTTATGTACAAAAACCAAATACAGCTTATCTCAAAGGAGGGCTTCATCAATTGGAAACAATTTGAAATGAAACTCTTTAATTATTTTTATGACTTGGAATTTCCCTTGATTCCCCCCCCCTCTCTTGGCATTACTTGTCGTTTCGTCAGGTTGCTTAGTTTGTGGACAAGTGATGGGAATGCATTAGGCTGCCCTATGACAAGTCAGACCACAGAATTAAAGCAAGGGTCCCCCCACCTTTTTCGGCCTGCAGTCGCCTTTGGGATTCTGACGCAGTGTGGCGGGTGCTGCTACAAAATGGCCGCCACAGGAGACGGAGCCATCCACAGAAACGGCTGCTACAGCTCGCCTTCAGGTCACATAGTGAAGTGCTGTGGTGGCAGCTGCTGCCTAAGAGACATATTAAAAAATTTGCAGAGCCAATCAGAAGCCTTGCTGGGCAGAGTCCCTACTGGCCCCACCTACTTTCTCAAAACACTTGGTTGGGTGCTAGAAAAGGTATCAGCAGGTGCTGTGGTGCCCGTGGGCATCATGTTGCCCTGAATTAGAGCAAACAGGAGTGATTCTGAAAATGCAGGAGAATGAGTGCTCCTCAGAGATGTGCCCCATAAGTGCATCTCAAGGCACATCTACATTTTTTGAAAAATGTCTTATTCCATTTTTGATAATTTGCTTAGATTTGGCTTGGAATGCTGGCCGGTTCAATAGTCAAATGCTGTCTGTTGCCCAGTTATTCAATTATGGTCAAATCATTGAATAGTTCAAGAAGCCAACCAACTAGCTGAGCCTAACTTTTTCCAGTTGAATGACCAAAGAGAGTATTGCATTTTAAACCCTTTTTTTTGTGTGTGTGCTTTCAGCTTGCAAATGTCTTGGAGATAGACTTGTCGTTGGTAAAGGTAAGCCTCTAACCAGTCTTATTTCTCAAAGGAAGAAATTGCCTTTCATTGTTGTTTTTTTTGGGGGGGGGTTAATTCATGAAATTGAATTGCGAATGCTGATCTCCTCAATGTCTGTCTCTCCAGAATGCGGTCTCCATGTACTGTCGGTTAGGGTTTGCCCATAAAAAGGGCCAAGTGATAAATCTGGATAATCTTCATTCATCATGGCGGAACGTTCCCTCTATAAACAGGCTGAAGTAAGTATTGGGCCAGGCAGTGAGGAATGATGAGTGGTAGGTTTTTTTTGTTTGAAGTCGTGAATTCCGTTCCTTCAGTGTCTCCATGCACCAGGTGTCACAAGCAAGTTTAAATCCCTGGGCTCATACAGTCCCTCCCTTCTCCCCTTGTGCCCTGAGCTATGATTTTTAGGCTAGTTAGGAAGTCTTCAGTTCAACTCCTAAACCAGGAATTTTTCAGCTACAGCTTTTGCAAGTGAGTTGCAGAGGAAGGGGGGGCTATGTGAACCTAAGAATTTTGGTTCATTTCTTTTTGACATCTGAACAGGATATTGCTGTGATAAGAAAGTCCATTCTGAATATTTTTCGCTGTAATTTCCTGTTACACTTCATCAGAATCAAGAGCCTTAAAAAAGCAAGTGTGCCATTAATCTGCAGCCGTATTGGTTTTCAGTGCTTGTGGCCCACCTTTCTCCATAAAGGGCGTAAGGTGGGTTACTGTCAATGTTCCCTCTAAGCTATGGAGTCTTGTGAGCAAAAATTCTACTTTGTGAGCTACTGGCCTTAAAGTTGTGAGCGAGTTATTTGGTTACTGCATCAAT
>NW_015169034.1:2040-2288 GCF_001447785.1 Gekko japonicus
ATTTCAGTTTACTGGAAGAAATTCAAACGCCATCAACACAACGGATCATGCATATCATCTCGTTTCGTGTATAACTTTTTCAAGGTGAGTAGCGTTGAAACACCTATATTTAATTACAAAAATGTAATTCTATTATTAGTATCAGCAAGAGAATAGCACAAGGCTGTACAAACGACAGACTGATATATAACATACTTACAATATTAATTCATTTGACATATCGAAACCATTAGTGTAATGTAAATTCA
>NW_015169035.1:0-194 GCF_001447785.1 Gekko japonicus
GCTATGCTTGGGATTATTGGGAAGGGTATAATTCAATGGTACGACCTCATTTGGAATACTGTGTGCAGTTCTGGTCACCACACTTTAAAAAGGATATTATAGCTGTGGAAAAAGTGCAGAAAAGGGCAACTCGAATGATAAAAGGGTTGGAACACTTTCCCTATGAGGAAAGGTTAAAGCTCTTAGGGCTCTTT
>NW_015169035.1:310-2274 GCF_001447785.1 Gekko japonicus
CGTGGGAACTCCATGAAATTGCTGAGCGGTTGGGTTAGAATGGATAAAAGGAAGTACTTCTTCACCCAAAGAGTGATGAACACTTGGAATTCACTGCCACTGGAAGTGGTGGCGGCTACAAGTATTGACGGCTTCAAAAGGGAATTAGATAGGCATATGGAGCAGAGGTCCATCAGTGGCTATTAGCCACAAGGTATAGATAGGGACTCTGGGGCAAGTGATGCTCTGGCTTCTTGATGCTTGGGGGGGTCAACAGTGGGAGGACTTCTAATGTCCTGGCCCCACTGGTGGACCTCCTGATGGCACTGGTATTTCTGGCCACTGTGTGATACAGAGTGTTGGGCTGATCCAACATTGGTGTCTCTTATGTTCTTATGATAAACAAAACTGGCAAAAATCACTGGCCAGGGTGGTGTCGCTCAAATGACCAGTAGCCATTGGGCTGCATACTTGCATCTTGCTATGGTTTCCAGTCCCCAGTTGGGGGTGGGGGATCCCCCAGTTTGGAGCCTCCCCACCCCCCCGTTCAGGGCTAACAGAAACAATATAAAACAACTCTATGCCCACCCTCCTGGAGACAGACAGACATGTAGGGCACAGCTCGCCACAGGGTCAGGCAGGTGAGCAACCCCCCCCCTGCATTGCATGCAGCAGCTGGCAGCATGCGTGCCTCCCCATAGAGCCCCGTGGCCACCTGATGCATTTAACCCCCCCAATCCAGGCTAATCCCCTCGAGAGCGAGCGGGGTTTGTGAGCTGGGGACCAGCTGGGGGGAGTGGGAGGGAGGCAACAGGAGAGCAGCAGATTTGGAAACTCTCCCCCCCCTGCAAACATGTCTCTGGTACATTTGGCCCCCAATCTGTGAAGGCATTGGGAGAATGTTTATTTTCTCAAGGCTAACAGAAACTGGGGGAAATTACCCTCCCCTGACAGGCAAGAAACTGAACGTAAACGTGAGGTGCCTGTGTCACCCGCAAGTGGCATAGAAGAAGCAGAGATTGGATTTATACCCCGCCCTTCAGCACCCGAAGGAGTGTCAGAGCGGCTTCCAAACTCCTTTCCCTTCCCCTCCCCACAACAGACACCCTGTGATGTAGGCGGGGCTGAGAGAGCTCTGATAGTAACTGCTCTTTTTCAAGGACAGCTCTTGTCAGAACTACGGCTTGCCCAAGGTCACACCAGCCAGGTGCAAGCGGAGGAGTGGGGAATCAAACCCGGTTCTCCCAGATTAGAGTCCGCGCACTTAACCACTGCACCAAACTGGCTCACTTATGAACTGATGAATGACCCAACTTATGAATGACCCAAGGTCACACCAGCAAATCCACGTGGAGGAGTGGGGAATCAAACCTGGTTCTCCCAGATCAGAGTCTGTGCTCCTAACTATTACACCAAACATAGGCACGTCGGTGACATTGGGGGGAAATGCTCTGGTCTCTGGGCAAAACTCAGTGCTCTGAAGCTGATTCTAACATAGGGTTTTCCCCACAAACTAGAATGTTGCCCCCTAAGGTGCCTACATCACCTGGAAGTGACGTAGGCACGTCACATTAATTTCTTGCTTCTTCTTCCTTCCCTCCCAATAAGTACACCCCCCACCTGCTCAGCCAAGAGACCTGGCAACCCTACATTTTGCCCTACATATGATTTAATAATTTCATCCAGTTTGGTGTACTGGTTAAGTGGTTAAGTGCGCAGACTCTAATCTGGGAGAACTGGGTTTGATTCCGCACGCCTCCAAATCCAGCCAGTGGGGTGACTTTGGGTCAGTCACAAGTTCTCTCAGAGCCATCCTCTCAAAAAGAGTTCGCTCAAGAGCTCTCTCAGCCACATCTACCTCACAGGCAGTGTTCCCTCTAAGCTGAGTTAGTGTGAGCTAGCTCACAGTTTTTTAGCCTCCAGCTCACGCATTTCGGTCTTCGCTCAGGACGGACAGCCTCAGAGCAAACTAATTTATGCAGCAG
>NW_015169036.1:0-2465 GCF_001447785.1 Gekko japonicus
TTTAGATTCCCTAAAAGGGAAAGCATATTTGCTCCTTGCCAGGGCCAAGATTATGTTGGCCCTCGTTAAGAAATTTCTGTTGAACAGATGCCAGTCAGCCAAACACATACAAACACTTCTAGGTTATATGGCTTCCACCACTGCAGTGGTCCCATATGCTCGCTTATGCATGAGGTCATTGCAAAATTGGTTTATAAGGAACTTCAACAGCAGTTCTGAACCTCACTGGAGGAAACTATCTGCCCCAAGAGTCATTGTAAGATCTCTCCTTTGGTGGTCCATATCAGAGAACCTCCTCAAGGAAATTCTTCTCAGGGTCCAATCCCATGGCACCCTCTTCACTGATGCTTCACTCACAAGTTGGGGTGCTCACTGTCCGGAACTAAAAGTGAAAGGGATGTGGACTAAGAAAGAATCCACCCTTCACATTAACCTGTTAAAGTTGAGAGCCATAAAATTGCTCGCACTGCTTTTACAGAGATAATTAGAGGAAGACACATTCTAGTAGCAATGGACAACATCACAGCAAAGTTCTACCTGAACAAGCAGGGAGTCACAGGATCCCTCTGTTTGTGCAGAGAGGCCACTCTTATCTGGCAATGGGCAATAAGGCACAGGGTGCAATTGACAGCTGTTCATATAGCAGGTCTAAACAACACAGTAGCAGACAGCCTAAGCAGGGACACAAGTGCAGAACAAGAGTGGTCCGTATCAGACCGCTATATGGCCCCAATCTTCAGCAAATGGGAGGGTCCTTGAGGTAGACCTATTTGCATAGGTAGGCAACAAATAATGCCATCACGTCTGCTTCAGAACAGCCACAGGTACAGGTTGTATGCGGGATGCCTTCCCTGGCAATGGCGTGGCCACCTCTTCTATCTTCTTTATTGTCTCTGTGCAATCCCACACAGGGGGTTCTGTGCCTGCGCTCAAACCCGATCTTGGAGAACTACAAGAGCTAGCCTCTGGCATTTGGCGCATTCTCTTCCCACGCTCTGGGGAGCAAGAACTGACTGTGAATGCCTGGAGCAGGGAAGGAATGCCCTCCCACTCAGTGTCTTCTCAACCATCATAAAATTCCTGCTACCTGAGCTACATCATAGGCCTATCTTCTTCATCTTTGTCTGTGACCTTCTCTCTACAAAAAAAAAAGAAGGAAACCTCCATGAGTCTTTTGTGAAAGTGAAATTCTAGTTGGTTAATATGAGAATAGATAGAATCCATAATACATTTAGGTATAACCAAAGTGTTTGATCAATGTGATGTGGTGAAAAAATAGTTGTAGTGTTAGTGTATGTATGATGTTGTTGTTTATGTGTGCGTGTGTCTACTAAGCATAAAAACTCAAGAAATATATTATTTTTTTAAAAAGGAAACCTCCATGAGTCTTTTGTCGTTGACTGTCTCCTCTTCCCTCTTCCCCCAGGTCCTTGGTGTGGGACATGGAAGGGAAGACTCTCTTCAAAGTCTGCCAAAATTGTGAGGGAAAGATCCCAACCACCGACGGGCATTCCCTGTGCCTTCAGCTTGGATGAGACCCATAAGCCTGACTCTTGTGCCCATTGCAGCAACTTCACCAAACAGGCCCACACTATGGAAGCTGGCCAAAGGGTGACACATGACGTTGCCCCTAGAGGAAGACCTGCTCCACATAGGGCCTGTTTGCCATCCTCAGGTAGAATCGTTGCATCTGACTGCTCGGCTAATCCTACAGTAGAGGGGTTTTCACAGAAGGCTGAACAGGTTATAACTGCCTCTTGCAAACCCACAATGAGAAGGTTGCACAGTTATAAATGGAAAAGGTTTGTGCACTGGAGTGACAAGTGGCCTTGATTCACAATAGTGTAGCTTTAGCAAAATCTTTACCTACTGGAACTGCAAGAAGGGGGTCTAGCGACTTCATCTATAAAGGTTTACCTAGCCGCCATTTCATGTCCCAGTTAATGGACAGTCAGTCTTCCCTGTTCTGGAGTCTAAAAAGTTTCTTAAAAGTTTAATATGTTCCCACCTGTTGTTCCTAGTCATTTCAAAATTGATGAACCCATCAAAATTTGAACCCATGGCCAGTGCTGACGTCTTTTGTCTCTTAGAAAACCGCCTTTTCGGTAGCGATTATGTTCCCTCAAAGCTGTGAAGTCTTGCGAGCAAAAATTCTACTTTGTGAGCTACTGGCATTACAGTTGTGAGCCAGCAATTTGGCTACTGCATAAATTAGTTTGCCCTGGAGCCATCCTTCCTGAGCTAAGAAAAAAATGTGTGAGCTGGAGGCTAAAAAAATGTGAGCTAGCTCACACTAACTCAGCTTAGAGGGAACATTGGTCCCAGTTAATGGACAGTCAGTCTTCCCTGTTCTGGAGTCCAAAAAGTTTCTTTAAAGTTTAATATGTTCCCACCTGTTGTACCTCAATGCAGTTTGTTCCTGGTCATTTCAAAATGGATGAACCCATCAAAATTTGAACCCATGG
>NW_015169037.1:0-2275 GCF_001447785.1 Gekko japonicus
CCCCCCTTTCCACAAGCCAATTAGCCAGACTTCTGCGGGCGGGAGAAGGGTCCCCAGGCCGTTAGAGGCCGCAGCTGGGAACCGAAAGTGCTCCCACGGTTCCAGGCATCCCGGACACTACACCAGCAACCTGCAAGGTCATTGATAAGCAAGCAGTACAGAAGCAAAAGTAAAGAAGCAGCATCTGGCCCAAAGAGGAAGAGAATTAACAGCCAACACTGCCGGCCTTGCAGCTCCACTGCCGAGCCCCATGAGGGGCCCGGCGGTGGACCTGCAAGGCCGGCGGGGGGGCAAGGGAGCCCCGCGAAGGCCCTCCCTGGCCCCAGGCAGGCAGGGGTGGGGAGAGGCAGGGAGGAAGCAACTTACCCTCCCTCTTCTCCTGCCTCCTCCTAGCTGAATGAGGGCGGGAAGCGGGGCGGCCGGAAGCAGAGGGCGGGGCTTCGTCATGTGCCCCGCCCCCGTACCTCACCCAGGGAAACTGCGATCCCCCGTGATCCCCCCGAAATGACCTCTGTGTATAGTGTCCAGATCACGAGATGTGATGGTACCACTTTACTCTACTCTGGTTAGACCTCACCTAGAGTATTGTGTTCATTTTTGGGTACTACAATTTTAGAAGGATATAGACAAGCTGGAACGTGAACAGAAGAGGGCAACAAAGATGGTGAGGAGACAGTCCTATGAGGAAACGTTGAAGGAGCTGCACATGTTTAACCTGGAGAGGAGACGACGGAGAGGTGATACGATAACTATCTTTTGAAGGGCTGTCATATAGAGGATGTTGCGGAGTTGTTTTCTGTTGCCCCAGAAGGTCGGACCAGAACCAACAGGTTGAAATTAAGTCAGAAGAGTTTCCGGCTAAACATAAGGAAGAACTTCGGTTCCTCAGTGGAATAGGCTTCCTCGGGAGGTGGTGGGCTCTCCTTCTTGGGAGGTTTTCAAACAGAGGCCAGATGCCCATCTGACAGCAATGCTGATTCTGTGAACTTGGGCAGATCGTGAGAAGGAGGGCAGAAAGGGTTGCCTCAGTGCTTAGTTCTCGTGGCCCTTTCTGACACGCCCAGGGAAATGCTGATCGCCACTTTGAGGTTAGGAAGCAATCCTGGAGATTTTTTTGTTATCTTCTGGGCATGGAACAGCGGTCACTGTGGGTGTGGAGGGGTGAGGTATTTGTGAATTTCCTGCATTGTGCAGGGGGTTGGACTAGATGACCCCGGCGGTCCCTTCCAACTCTGTGATTCTGTGATCCCCTGCTGGTGGCCATAGGGGACCTGACAGCCCAACCAAGGTCCACTGTGTGAACAACCCCGGAAAACGTAAGAGCAGCCATGCTGGATCAGACCAATGGCCCATTTACTGCTTCTGACAGTGAAGAGTCAGGCACTACAGGAAGTCCATACGTAGGGCATGGAGGCCAACCGAACTTCCATCGCCCCCTCAACATTGTTATTCAGAGGTGTACAGCCATTGAACTTGGAGGTTCCATTTATTTGTCGCAGTCAATAGCCACTGATGGACCTGCCCTCTACAAATTTGGTACAACCCCAGGGAGAGGAAGTAAAATCTATGGCAAAATTTAGAGACTCCGTTGGTCAAGAAGCAATTTCTTTGGGTGAGTGGAAAGAGCTTTTGCATTAATTTGTTTATGGGATGGCCACATAAAAGCCTGTGCTTCTTTTAAAAAAATAATCTTATCCAAATCTGATAATCATTTTTAAAAAATCTCTGTTCTGTGTCTTACATTGCTTTTTATTTGTCTCCCTCTTCATTGGACGGGGGGGGGGGGGGTTGAAAGGAAAAACAACCCTCTGACCGCCTCAGAGACAGAAATAATGGGTTGAAAGTACTTAAAAGCTTAGGAGTAGGAAACTTAAAACTGGTTGGATTCAGTCGAAATCCTATCAGATTTTCTTGTTTCGCATAAACCTTTAATCAGCTCCTGTGGGGCATATTTGCAAAACAAATCGCAAGCCGACTGGGAAGCACACAGACCATTGCGGTTACAAGAGCAAACCAAGTTCCTTTCGTCTTCAGTCTGAATGGGACTTCAGGGGTGGACCTGTAGATTACATAGGACACGGAGCTGCCGCTGAAAACGGCAGCACTGCGTTGCGTTTTCCCAACCCCTGTTTAAAATCTGCCTGAACTTACCCAATGTATTGATGTTGTGTGTTTCCCTGACCCGCATGATTGGTTGTTATTGTCGGGGTAGGGAAAATATACATTACAAGGAACCCAGGGCTGTTGCTGAAAACGGCAGCACTGCGTTGCGTTT
>NW_015169038.1:0-205 GCF_001447785.1 Gekko japonicus
CATAACAAGCGTCTCAAGCTTTTGTGAGAGGGGTGTGTGTGTGTGCACTAAAGGTAAGTTCTCTCAAGAACGGTCCCGGTCACATGAGCGGGATACTGCACCACTGAAGGGAGGCAAATTAGAGCCAGAGCAAAAAGAACCGCAGTAGCGTGATCTGACGTGCCCCCATGGTCCGGCCTTCGGCAGGCGATCAGACGTAGCATGG
>NW_015169038.1:319-2284 GCF_001447785.1 Gekko japonicus
GCTTCCCCAATCAGACACCTGGAGTTGCCGCGCATCATCCAGAAGGTAGTGCTCTGTTGCCGGTACCTTTTCAATGCGCATTTTCGGGCCGAAGGGACAGATCGGGGACAGGTGTGTGACGCTTCCCAGATGTTGCGGTATGATCGCGCCTGTTTGATGTGCCCTCAACCCGTCCGTTTCGTGGGGCAAATCCTCCCATGTGACCGGGGCCAACAGTTCTCTGTCAGAGCTCTCTCAGCCCCACCTACTTCACAGGCAGTGTTCCCTCTAAGCTGAGTTAGTGTGAGCTAGCTCACAGTATTTTAGCCTCTGGCTCACACATTTTTGTCTCAGCTCAGGAAAGATGGCTCCAGAGCAAACTAATTGATGCAGTCGCCAAATTGCTCGCTCACAACTTTAACGCCAGTTGCCCACAAAGTAGAATTTTTGCTCACAAGACTCCACGGCTTAGAGGGAGCATTGCTCACAGGGTGTCTGTTGTGGGGAGAGGAAGGGAAAGGAGATTGTAAGCTGCTCTGAGACTTCAAGTGAAGGGCAGGGTATAAATTCAATCTCCTCCTCCTCCACCTCCTCCTTCTTCCAGAGTTATGGTCTTTTCCAGTGACTCTTGCCTTCTCATAATGAGACCAAAGTACAATAGCCTCAGTTTGCATCCATAACCCTACATAAATATTTAAAAAAAAAACATTCAGAGCAGTGCTCAAAATGTGAGAAGATCCAGTAATTACAACAAAAGAAACTTTGCAATGACACAGAAGAACCAAAAATACAGAGGATAACAGAAGCACACAAAATAGCAAATCATACTTCAAGCTCTGCTGTGCAGGAATGTGGAAAGGAAACAAGAAGGTAATATTTCCTTATCAGCTCATCAGAGGCTAGAATTCATGCCAAATCAAACTCCACAAGCTTCACACCTAGGGACTTCCTAATAAACACATGGAGAGTCATGCTGACTTCAATTCTGATTTTACTTATCAGGAAGTTTAAAATATCTCATTAAGATCACCATATTTTAACTTGCCTGATCGGAATTTTATTCTCCAGCCAGCAACTAAAATCTATATTTATTATTTCCCCCAGGTGTAATTCTGTTTAGGATTGCACTGTTAAACACTGACAACTGGACTTATTTTAAAAGTCAAACTGGAAAATAAACGCAGAAACCTCTTGACACACTAAATAGCAGTTTTTTCCTCCAGGCCTGGTGTGCATAACAGTGGGTGCATTTTTCTTTAATAAGACTTATCATCCTGATATAGCAATCCAGCCTTTCTGCAGATAAGAGCAACTGGATATATAGCCTACGCACCAGGCATGGGTATCAGATGTTAAGACAATGACTTTTTTTTCCTGGCATAGTTCATAGTCAAATGGGCTCCAATGGCAGATTGTTGAAGTTCATTTAATGCCACTGAAGTGTTAACTCTATGGTCACTGTTATTTTTGGTCATTAGTTACATAATTGCCATTGCCCACTGCAAGCACATTCCAGGTAATCAACAACAGATCACAAAACTAAATGTTATCTTCAGGTGGGGTAGCCGTGTTGGTCTGAAGCAACAGAACAAAATTTGAGTCCAGTGGCACCTTTAAGAGCAACAAAGTTTAACTCTGGGTATAAGCCTGGCCTCACTCATTCCTCCCTCAAAGGCCAAAACAGCCCTGGAAAGAGTCCTCCCCCTCCCCCTGCCTTTTACTGACAGAAACTAAGGCTTCAAGGCTGGCAATACTTTTGTGGGGTGCCTAGCATTTGCTTCTTAAAGCTACAGATTAACTCCCCAGGTTTTCCCCCCAGATTTTTTTTTTGTAAACCTGTTCCTCCCCCCCCTCAGGTTTGTAGAAATATGTGTGTGTGTGGCCTCAGTCTCTGGATTTGGCCTTGTTGAGGATTGGGGAAGATGACAGAGCCTGCTGGAACATGGGGATGGGCAAAGCCTGGGTGTGTTTTGTGCCAAAACTTGT
>NW_015169039.1:0-2241 GCF_001447785.1 Gekko japonicus
AAATCCTAGGTGGCATAACTGTAAGTTTTCTTTGGGGTCATGGCCAGTGTTCCCTCTAAGCTGAATTAGTGTGAGCTAGCTCACAGTTTTTTAGCCTCTAGCTCACACATTTTTGTCTTAGCTCAGGAAGGATGGCTCCAGAGCAAACTAATTTATGCAGTAGCCAAATGGCTCACTCACAACTTTAATGCCAGTAGACAAAGTAGAATTTTTGCTCACAAGACTTCACAGTTTAGAGGGGGCTATGAATTTTGAAGTGAGAAGAAGATTGCTGCTACTCTGAACTCTGTACATCGCTCAGAAACCGAGTGCACAGCAACTGTTCGGTATTCTGCCCAGGCTCAGAGACTTTAGCCATGCATTTACCAAATGAAGGCACCTGTGATGCCATAATTTAGTAAATTTCAGTACAAGGCATGAGGCAGAAACAAGACTCCTGCAAATGAACACGCAGGAAAACTTTTTAAATGTTCCCCTACAGGTTTTTCTGTATTGCCTTCCTTACTGTCAAATTTGTGAGCATTTGTTTGTCTTATGCACATGGTATGTATATTTGCAGATCTTAAAGCGACTATTCTAAAAGTGAATTTTAAAAAAGGACACAGCAGAAGCCCACTGGGATACCACTATAACCACTGGCCAACTCCCACCTTTTCCTGGGTTTAGCCCAGCCCAGGGGCATGGCTAGAGGGGTTCCCATGAGTTCCCAGCTCCCACTAAATTTCTGGGGAGCCCCTTCCTAAATCCCACATGGCCCCACCTCCATAGATAGTGACAGTGGCCTGTGATATCACTGGCCCCTCCCTATGATGTCACTGCCCCCCCTTTTTAAAGGACCTAGCATAGCAACACCTCTGGCCTAGCCCCAGCCCCCCCTCCCCCCGGAAATTGGAAAGTCTATGCCCTTGTAAGAGTGTATCTCTGCTTAGGACTGCACTGTCAGCCATGTTGTTGTGAAGAGATTCTGGAATTATTAATATTAAGCAAGCCCTAAACTACTGCCAGTCCTATGAGTACTTATCATTGCAATCTGAAACATGGCCCAGGACAACAGCTCAGAACTCTACTGCATAGTTGTGGCTATATTTCAAACTTATGCTTTGTGTTCCAACTGTAGTAGAATTCTGGATATAACGACATAAGAGGAGTCCTGCTGAACAGACCAGTGGCCCATCTAGTCCAGCATCCTTCTTACACAGTGGCCAAGCAGTTCCTCTGGATGGACAACAATAGGGCATAGAGGCTGAGGCCTTCCCCTGAGGTTGCCTCCAGGTTCTGGGACGGGAGAGGCTTAGTGCCTCTGAATGTGGAGGTTCCCCTCAGTCACCATGGCTAGTAGCTATTGATAGATTTATCTTCCATGAATCTATGTAATCCCCTGTGGCCATCACTACATTCTCTGGCAGCAAAGTCCACAAATGGATATTCCTCAGTGAATAACAATGGAAGGAATGCATTTGTGACAGAAGGCAGTGCTGTCTGGTACAATTTCCACTATTCAACAGAAGACAAAACTACCAGAAGGAAAATCAAGCTATCAAAATCCCAGATAAATTAAAAGTCACCTACTCTCATTCTGAGAAATACACACCCATGGTGGTCAGTGCTCCCTATATACAGCAAAAGTTGGTCCTACTTTGGGGGATTTCCACTCCAACTTTCTGTGGTGTCATATCCATCCCAGTTAGCAACAACTGAATTTGGTTGTGGTTGATTCAGAATTGTCCTTGCATTTGCAAGCTTCTCACCAAGATTTTTTTTTTAAATTAATGTTTCCAAGAATATTTGCTGATTTGTAACACTGGCACATGTACACTGCACACTGTGACCCTGGTAATTATAGAGGAGGAGGAGGACGAGGAGGAGGAGGATTTATACACCGTCCTTCACTCAGAGTCTCAGAGCAGTTTACAATCTCCTTCCTCTCCCCACAACAGATACCCTGTGAGGTAGGTGATACTGAGAGAGCTCTGAGAGAACTGCTTTTGAAAGAACAGCTCTGAGAGAGCTATGGCTGACCCAAGGTCACCCAACTGGCTGCATGTGGAGGAGTGGGGAATCAAACCTGATTCTCCAGATTAAAATCCACTGTTCTTAACCACTACACCACAGTGGGCTATAATGCCATGAGGTTCATCCTCCAAAGTAGCCATTTTAATCAGGGGAACAAATGTCTGTAATCTGGAGATCAGTTTTATCAGCCCCACTTTGACAACTCTACTTAGATTGCCCTACAGTCTT
>NW_015169040.1:0-2243 GCF_001447785.1 Gekko japonicus
CTTGCAGGGACATCGTCGCTCTCTCCGATCCAAAGCCGAGAATTACAGCGGGGTGGGGTTTCCCTCCACGCCCGTCCCTTTCTCCCGGCTGTGGGTCTGGGATGACAGCTCCCCACCCCCACCCCGCTCCTTTGAACTCACCACCCGGTTCCCTCCCTGTCGCTCAAACAGCAGCCCGGGGGATTCGGAGGGCGCTTCTGGGAGGCAGCTGGAAGTGGCTATTTTATCCCACGCACCCCCCCCCCCCCACCCCATCTTTTTTTTTTCCTCGGGGAGGCACCCCACGAATGGCTGGCTCCCTCGCTTTCGACCACAGAGAAGATCTCCAGTGAGAGCCACCCGGGAGAGAGGATGCAAAGGGGAAAGTTAGAGAAATGTCACCAAGCATGTGATATCCCACTGCAAAGGAACAGGCTATATTAGGCCTATTTTAATGGGGTTATATGTGTGTGAGTGTACATAACTTCTCTGGTAGGCATAGGCAGTGGGATCGGCTCAGCCTAAATAGATTTTATGTTTCAATTTTTGGAGCCTGTGAGCTGCCTTTCTGCAGAACACAGAAGAAAATGTCATGGTGGTTCAGGCCAGTGGCCTATCCAACACTCTGTGTCACACAGAGGCCAAAACCCAGGAGCCATCAGGAGGGCCACCAGCAGGGCCAGAAGTCCAGAAGCCCTCTCAGTTGCCCTCCAAGCATCAAGAAGACAAAGCATCACCGCCCCAGCCAGAGTCTTCCACCAATATTATGTGGCCACTGTTGGACCTTGGCTCCAGATGTTTATCCAGTCCCAACTAGAAGCTGTCTATGCTTGTAACTGTTCTACACAGTTTATGAAACACTGTTATGCACTCAGCGCACTCAGCCGGCATTTCCCTTTTCAGTGCACGCTGACATTTCCCTGCAAGCCTGATCTCAAGCGGAGATCCGGCTTGGGAGGAAACGTCCATGCACTTAAAGGCAACCACCCCTCTCTCTCAAGAGCGAAGGGAGAGGGGTGGATGTGGGTACTGTGGGTATTGGGGGCGGATAGAACCCCTCCAAAAACGGGACCCCTGGCAAACCGGGGGGGTTAGCAACCCTATTTGGAGGCGACATTCGTTCTAAAATTACATTTGGAAAAGACCCGCCTCTGAGCAAAAATCGTCTTGATGGTTTACAAAATTACTGACACTTTCATCCTAGTCGGAATATTTTGGCGAGATGTTCCCCCGAGGAATGACAAACGTGGTTTGTTTTCTCCACTATCCTTTCCGAAGTTTCTGACAGAGGAAGCTACATGAGAGGACACGGTCTTTCGATGACTGGGCCCCATTTTGTTCGAGATGGCAGGCCAAACTCAGAGACACAGAACATAAGAGCCCTGCTGGATCAGATCAATCATCTACCTAGTCCAGCCTCCCGTCTCACACAGTGGCCGAATGGATGGCCAACAACAGGGCATAGAGGCCGAGGCCTTCCCCCGATGGTGCCTCCTAGCTCTGGGAGTCAGAGGAATAGTGCCTCTAAATGTGGAGGTTCCCCTCAGCCAACAGGGCTAGGAGCCGCTGATAAGACTTTTTCTCCAGAAATCTATCTAATCCCTTTTGAAAGCTGTTTCGTCCTGGGGCCATCTCCACATCCTCTGGCAGAAAATTCCACATCTTAATCCCTCCTTTAGGCTTCTGATGGCAGGGCTCCTCGGAGTTCTACGGGGCCATATCTAGAGTGACTACGGAGCACAGATGTTGTAGGACTTCGGTTTCTCCTGTTAGGCACATCCCTGCTTGGCCTCCTCCCCTCCCCAAACTCTTCCCTTCCCTCTGGGGCAAGTGATGCTCTGTCTTCTTGGTGCTTCGGGGGTCAACAGTGGGAGAGCTTCTAATGTCCTGGCCCCACTGGTGGACCTGCTGAGGGCACCTGGTATTTTTGGCCACTGTGTGACATTGCTCACCAGTAAAGGTTTTGGTCAGCAGAAAGCTGCATACTTTGCTATCTCATGAATCCAGTAGCACCTTAGAAACGAAGAACATTTGTGGCAGGGTATGAGCTTTTGTGAGCCACTGCTCACTTCTTCTTGGGAGCAAAAATTCTGCTGTGTGAGCTACTGGCATTAAAGTCGTGAGCCAGCAATTTGGCTACTGCATACATTAGTTTGCTCTGGAGCCATTCTTCCTGAGCTAAGATAAAAATGCTTTTATCTTTTATCTTTCTTTTCTCTTTCTGCGTTATTTAACCAACATTTAGTTTATCTCATTATGACTCA
>NW_015169041.1:0-2234 GCF_001447785.1 Gekko japonicus
CAGCACCTTCTCCCAGCAGAGAAAACACAATGCCTGTCAGATCACAAGAACCCGTGGGAGGCTTGCATGCATTCACTTGGTGTGCTCTGGTCCCAATCCGTATTGGGCCTGCACATGCCAGGGAATGAAGTCCACAGCAGAGAACTTTCATTGTATGTCTGGTCAGACAGACCCAAGGAGAATACAAGGGAAAGAAACCTGAGACAGCTGCTGCCAGCCAGAGCAGGCAATCCTGACTTTGAGAAGCCAAGGCCCTGACTGAGGGCCAAACTAGACAATACAGTAGGGATGCCAACCTCCAGGTGGGGCCTGGGAATCCCCCAGAGTTATAGCTCATCTCCAGATTGCAGAGACCAGTCCCCCTGGTGAAAATGGATGCTCTGCCAGGTGGACTCCGTGGTATTGTACCCCACGGAGGTTCCCTGTCCTCCCCAGGCTCCATCCCCAAATCTCCAGGAGTTTCCCAACCTGGATCTGGCCTACCTCCCTATCCCCTGCTGGTGGCCGGAGGGGGACCTGGCAACCCTACAGGACTGTTTTTGAAAAGAGTCAATATAGCTGTCTGTAGCAAGAACCACAGTAGCTGCAAATTGGAAAAGTGAGTTAGCTCTAAATATTCAATCAGGGTATACTCAAATACAATCATATTTCGTATTGTCTAAAATACCAGTGAATTTGGCAATCCCTTTTTCAGAAAGAAAGTATAAAAATTTTGTTAGTGTCTGGTTTCCTATGCTACAATTTGTCAGAGAAAACCCTCTGAACCCTGGTATAGAGAGATGCTGGAAAAAAATTCTACCCTCTGAACCCTGGTATAGAGAGATGCTTACATTTTAAATGGCAAAAACTATGTTTACAGGCACTTGAAGAACGGCAAGATTACAAAGATTTTGAGATCTTATGATTTTGAATGTATATTATATTAGGTTTTTAGTACTTATTGTAATATTTTTATTTATTGTAATTATTTTTATCAGCCAGTTTGGTGTAGTGGTTAAGTGCGCAGACTCTAATCTGGGAGAACCGGGTTTGTTTCCCACTCCTATTATTTTTATCTGATCTTTTTTAGTTACTTCGTGTTCTTTTGAGTTTCCAGGTTTTATGTAAATGTTGAATTTGTAAATAAATTTTAAAAAAACTTTCCCAACAGTCACAGAGCAGCTGCAGGGAACCTCACTTTAAAAATCAGGGAGAGCCCGATTCAGCTCAGAACTGCAGCGCAGTGGTGAGGGGCGCTTGTCTCCCCCCAGTCTCATTTTCCTGAGCAGAAACAAACTGGGGTGGAGGAGATTTCACCGTTTTTCAAGATGCAGCTCAAAAACGAATTCAGGCAGATTGTGAGACGGAAGGCCGGAAGAGAAGAGCTTGTGTTCAGCTCTCGTGGCCCTTTCTTATATGCCCAGGGTAATGCAAGGGGCCATTTCCTGCCGGAGTGCCCCGGAGCAGCGCTCTGGCAGGAAGGAGCCCAGGCCCCGCCCCCCGGTTCGCAGAGACACTCAGGGAGGGGGGAGGTTTAAATGCCTGGGTTCCCTGCCTGATTTTCTCCAGGTGCCCCGCAGCCACGGAGAAGATCCGAAAGGGAACCCAGGCATGACCCTGCCTTCCTCCTGAGCTTTTGCAGAGAGACTTGGGGGGGGGGGATTTAAACACCTGGGTTCCCTGCCCAATCTTCTCCAGGTGCCCCACAGCTGCTGGAGACGGGGAGGGCAGGGAGGCATACATGCCTGCCTTCCCCCCTGAGCCTCTCCGCTTTTGCAGAGACTGGGGGGGGGATTTAAACTCATTTGCATAACTCATTTTAAATAAGCCTGCCCTTTGTCAGGGGGTGTGGCATATGCAAATTAGTTATGTAAATGAGCTCCTGCACCTCTTTTTCTAGGAAACGCCAATAGCCTCTTTTGGTTCAGGAAGGAATTTTCCTCCAGCCCAGATTGGCCCAGGGATCCTCCTCTGGGCATGGAGCAGGGGTCACTGGGAGGAGCAGGGGGGAGGTTGCTATGAATTTCCCACATTGTATAGGGGGTTGGACTAGATGACTCCGGGGAGGTCACTTCCAGCTCTGTTTCTATATGATTTAAACCCCACATTTATCCAGATGCGGGCGACCAGTTTCATTTGTGAAGAGAACACATGTTCGCTCTTTCTCACGAACCGATGTGTGCCTGTACATGCAGGATGTATATGCAGTCCCTGTAAAACCTGAACAGTGCCTGTAAGTGTGAACAGAGCCAGTT
>NW_015169042.1:0-2208 GCF_001447785.1 Gekko japonicus
TTACTAATAGGGCTATACCGTAATGACATAATTCAGAAAGATGTTCTGGTAGAGGAATAGGGACTGCAGACTATACTCTCGTGTGCTGTGCGTTGCTGTAATTAGCTTCTGCATCGTTCAACCTGTCACGCCGAAATGCTTATGGTTCTCGGCTTAAATGCTCATACTTTATTTCAGCTCTGTTCCCTAATTTCCACTTGTTTTCAGATTTCTGCATATTTCTCAACCTTACTATTTCTTTTGCCATCAAGCCACAGCTGGCTTATGGCCGTCGCACAGGGTTCTCAAGGCAAGAGGCATTCAGAGGTGGTTTGCCCTCGCCTGCCTCTGCACAGCAACCCTGGACTTCCTTGGTGGTCTGCCATCCAAATGCTAATCAGGGCCGACCTGCATATGAGATCTGATGAGATCGGCTTACCTGTACTATCCAAGTCAGGGCCCTCGTATTACCTGGGATTTCTACCAGGAAAAGCATTGACTTGTACCCCCTGTCATCCCGTTCGGCAATGTTGTAAGGACTTCTCCAGACCAAGAAGCCTTCCTCCAACGGAAGAGGCTCTTTTACCTGTGGCCTTCCACCTTAGACCGAAGGAAGCCTTGACTCTGTGCTGGGCTGTGTAGCAGGACACACACATGCACACACAACTGCCATGATGTTGCTCAGAGGTCCTTTTTCACGTAGAAGACTGACTCCCCCAAGCTTGCAGTTTGGAATGGCAACCGTCTCCCCATGGACTGACCCCTCCAGCCTGTTTTTTGCATCCTGCCCATTTGGTTCCTGACGTGCCCATTTTCCTTTCTTGGCTGCTGTGCTCACCTTTTCTGCAGAGAAGGAGCTGGTGGTGGTAGAGAATGCCATCAGGTTACAGCTGAGTTACGGTGATGCTGTGGGGTTTTCAAGGAAAGACGTGTTCAGAGGTGCTTTATCATTGCCTGCCTCTGCGTAGCGGCCGTAGACTTCTGAAAAGTATGCAGACGGAGAGTGATTCAGCAAAGCATACTTTATTCAGTCAGGAACAAGACGCTTTGGCCGGCTCGCAGGCCGGCTTATATTCCCTCAGAACCCACCACCACAACACACACCCCACTTCCTGATTGGCTATTTACAGTAACCGAGAGGCCTATTGGCCTCACGGTCTGGGACCTAGTCCCCTGATTGGGCTGGCTAGGATCCTCCAGGCCCATTGTCTTTAGGCGCGAAGCTTGAGGTTTTGTCCCTGGGCAAGTCCGGACATGCCCGGCCTTGTCAGGGCTGGATACACTACACCTTCCTTGGTGGTGTCCCATCCCAGTACCAACCAGGGCCGATCATGTTTAGCTTCTAAGATCTGATGAAGGAAGTACTTCTTCACCCAAAGAGTAATTAGCACGTGGGATTCTCTGCCACAGGAAGTGGTGGCAGCTACAGGCACAGACAGCTTCAAGAGCGGATAGGATAAACATATGGAGCAGAGGTCCATGAGTGGCTATTAGCCCCAAGGTATAGATGGAACACTCTGTCTGGGTCAGTGATGCTCTGTATTCTTGGTGCTTGGGGGGCAGCAGTGGGAGGGCTTCTGGAATTCTGGCCCTACTGGTGGACCTCCTGATGGCACCTGGGGTTTGGCCATTGTGTGATCCAGAGTGTTGGACTGGATGGGCCATTGGCCTGATCCAACATGGCTTCCCTTATGTCCTTACAACATTGAGTTAGCCTGGGCTATCAGGGGACGAGGGGCTGTCTAAGATAAACACAAAGGAATGCAGAGCAACCATGGAGTTCTAGCACAGCCAACACGCCCTCTTTTATTATCCAGCCTGTAATCCTGGTCTGTTGGGCAGCTCTCATCCAGAGATCCTAACACACCTAGCAAAACTGACATTGAGCCTCATTTCAAATCTGTTTGACATAGTAAAAGAGCTGGTCCGATCTGAGTGGAACTGTAGCACACCTAGGGTGGAATCCTAAACCGAGTTGCACCCTTCTAAGCCCAATGACTTCAAAAGGCATAACGTTGCTTAGAGCTGCATTGTTTCTCTTGCATTTAAAAGGCCCTTGCTTTGCCTTTGCTTGGCCAACGAGTTTCCTTTCTTATCATTTCATTTTGAAAAGTCATTCGTTGTTTCTCAGAAGAAATGGACTCACCTGTTCGGACTCCTTTCCCCCCAGAACTTTTTCCAAGGTATCCTTTCCAGTTTCCAAACAGGCAAAACGGCTGGGTCGGCTCC
>NW_015169043.1:0-2200 GCF_001447785.1 Gekko japonicus
GGTTGCGACTTGACAGCAGTTTTCACCACTGTTCATTCTTGGCCCTGGCCTGGGTGGCCTTGGCTAGCCTGATCTTGTCAGATGTCGGAAGCGAAGCAGAATTGGCCCGGTGGGTATGTTGTTAGCCCCAGTAAACCCTAACCCTATTGTTGCAACACCAGACAGGGGCAGTGCGTTTCCATGCGTTTTGTGCGCAGTAACTCATTGCTCTTGCTGGTCCCTGTCAAGGGTCCCCAGGCCAGGGCCAAAGATCTTTGTTTTAAGGGCTGCAGGACACAAAATTACAAAACCCTGGGGTGGGGCTCCTGACACACCAGTCTGGTAGCTGCCACCAGCCTTTTAGAAGAAGAAGAAGAAGAAGAAGAAGAAGAAGAAGAGATTGGATCCCTGGGTGGTGATAGAAAGCTAACTGCTAGGCAGATGATCAAAGAGGTGGTCTGACCAGGGAGAAAGGAAACGAAACCTGTCTGCACCTAGTCTCGGCCCTTTCCCACAGGTGAAGATCATGTTCCTTAATTGGATGGGATGTGGCTAATGGGGAGTTGGTGCTAGGCTCTGGTCTCCTCTCTGCAGCTGGGTGTTATCTACAAACTCACGTCAGCTTGCTCTAGTTTAGCAATGTAATTTCTGAATTCTATTAACCCAAAAGCAGGCCGCAGTTCAAGCCTGAACCAAACTTTGAATCAGAACGAGAAATTTGGGGAACCAATTTCTTTACACTCCCGTGTCGCCAAGAATTTTACATTCCCCATAGAGATTTTAGGCAAAGAATTGGGGTGGGGCCAGATATTTCCTGCCAGTGCATTCTCTCTCTTGCTTATATGTGAAGTTTTGGTACCAGTGGATTCAATCTTCACACACACACACACCCCTAATATATCACCACCCATATCATAAGCATGCATTCCGACAACCCTTAAATGATACATAGAGCGCTCATTTAATTGGATGTCAATACCAGGAAAGGGTTCGTGTGTTGGAACTTTTAGGGGGAGTTGTGGCTGACTCCCTGGTTTTCTAGGAGGGCAAGAAGTGGTTTTATCTGACACACCTGTTGAGAAAACGGGGGACGCTCTCATGCTAGGACAGGCTCCAAGTGCAGGGAACTGCCAAAGCAGGTAATTGCAACCCAGACAACCAGTGAAGAAGCAGTGCTGGAAGTGTTGCACAAGTAAGGTTCAAGGAACTGCTGGAGTTAATGTATATGTTTCCTGTGGAATACAGCCTTGTATTGTCCTACCAGGCATTGTGCTCTTAGGAGACCCCTTCTCCAGGGGTCCTGGGAGTGGGGCAGTCCTTCCTCCTGGGATTACAGCCCCTCCTCCTCTCTGAAGGCTGACAGTTTTGATCCCAGAGGGGAGGGGCTTGTTCCTTGGTTTCCCAGTCTTACCGGCCTGGCCTTCTGAGCGGGACACGCTTCGACGGTGCTGAGAGCACAGCGGTCCCAGAAGAGGCAGCTTAGGAAGGGAAGCCATTTTGCCTCAACCCCTCCAAGTGGTGGCATTGATTAATGCAGCTTAACGGGGTCCAACAGAGCAGGGAAAACTCCTGCAACCGCGGAAAGACACAGAGCCAATGACCTGTAGCATGAAAGATCTTTCCTTCAAAACAGCCTTCCTAGTGAGCATTACATCAGCTAGGAGGGTTTCGGAACTGCAAGCCTTATCCATTGATAAGGAACTGTGTGTGTGTGTCATAATAACCCTACATCAGAGGACATGGCGCCACCAGCTTTTTGCCCTAACCCCAAGCATGGGAAGGAAAAAGAATTGCTTGGATGTGCATAGGGCCCTTAGTTTCTATCTGGACAGGACCAAACCCTTGAGAGCCACCCATGCCTTATTCATTTCTTTTAGGAAATCCTCATTAGGCAAGAGGATTTCAACCTCCACCCTGAGTAGATGGCTGAGGTGGCGGGAGGCGGAGCCACCACAGAGCTTTTCCTTCCTTGGAGACGATCTGTAGGATCATTCATGTACAAGACACTACTGAATTGATAACTTGGCCTAGGCGGAGGCAGCCTTCAGTAGAAGGGTCTTGCAGCATGCCACGTAGACCGAGAAGCTGCTGGACCCACCCTGGGAGACGCTGCTTTCTTAAGTCCCAGGGGTAAGGACTGCCCCACTGCTGGGACCACTGGAGGATGGAAGATTTGCCTTCACTCACTGTGTAGCTTCCTTCTCAGTGGTCCAGGGGTGGG
>NW_015169044.1:0-2179 GCF_001447785.1 Gekko japonicus
CATCTGACAGTAATGTAGATTCTATGAACGTAGGCAGATCATGTACGGGAGGGCAAAAAGAGTTGGATCAGTGCTTGGCTCTCACAGCCCTTTCTTACGTGCCAGGAAGATGCCAACTGCCACTTTGGGGTCAGGAAGCAATCGTTCTACAGGCCAGTTGGCCAGGGATCCTGGAGGGTTTATTTTTTGTCATCTTCTGAGTATGGAGCAGGGGTCACTGGGGGTGTGGGGAGAGGAACAAAATTCTCTATAGTTCTATGACTCTAAATGTCCAGGTAGGAATCACATCTAAGCCAGCCCCCTCTTTAAGAGTGACAGGCCGATTTCCCCAGTCCCACTCAGGAACCCCCCAAGAACATACTGGGGGTGTGGGGAGAGGTAATTGTGACTTTTCCTGCATTTTGCAAGGGTTGGACTAGATGACCCTGGAGGATCCTTCCAGCTCTATAATTCTATGATTCTAAATGTCCAGGTAGGAATCTCATCTAAGCCAGCCCCCTCTCTACGAGTGACAAGCCGATTTCCCCAGTCCCACTCAAAGACCCATCTCTGTTGTCATCGGCTTCTCTCACCAATCAGAAATATTTAAAACTAGGAATAAGGCCTGTTGTGGAAAGAGGCTCTGGGAGAGTGCCCCGGCCTCGGGCACTCAGTGTCAATTTGCTGTGGCGACCTCAGCAGGGTATAATGACACCGAGTCCACCATTTTCTCCAGAGCAACTGATCTCTGCTACCTGAAGAACAGTAGCAATTTTGAGTAATCTCCAGCTCTCACCTGGAGACTGGCAATAATGGTTCCCCAGAAAAGAATGGCTGGTTTGGAGGGTGGAGTCTATGGCATTGTACCTGCCTGAGGTTCCACCCCTCCTCAAACCCCACCCCTCAAATCTCCAGGAATTTTCCAACCTGGAGTTGGCAACTGTTTAGAATGTTGAAGGCAATGCAGCCAGTGGATAGGGACAGCTTCTGAGCGACACATCAGGGAGCCCATCTCTCTCCAAGCGAACCATCAACCTACCTTTATCTGCCCCTCTGAGTTTAGCTTTCCATCTCTTCTCTCCCTCCTGCAGAGCAGTTGTAATTTTAGTGATCTCCAGCCCCCACCTGGAGATTGGAAACAATGGTTCCCCAGGAGGGAATGGCTGGTTTGGAGGGTGGAGTCTGTGGCATTGTACCTGTCTGAGGTCCCTCCCCTCCTGAAACTTCACCCTCTCCAGTCTCCATCCCTCAAATCTCCAGGGATTTCCCACCTGGAGTTGGCAACCCTATCTCATTCCCAGCCAATCATCAATCTACCTTTATTTCCCTCTCACTCTTCAGTTTCCCCCACTTCACTGCAGCCTCTACCGTGCTCTGAAGCCCTGACTGCTACGTCACATTGGCTGTCATACGGGGGCCATCTCAGCAGGATATAAGGACACAGAGTCCAGGGGAACTGATCTCTGCAATCTGGAAAGCAGTTGTAATTCTGAGGGATCTCCAGCCCTCACCTGGAGATTGGCAACAATGGTTTTCCCCAACAGGCAGGAAGGGGAAATGTATTTTACCTCACAACACATTCAATGACTCCGAACAGCGACAGCAAACTTTTTAGAATGTTAGAGGCAAAGGCCAATGAGGCCGCACATTCAAACAACCTCAGTATTCTGACTGGCTATGGGGGTGGAGAGGAACAGCAAACTGTTTAGAATGTTAGAGGCAACGCAGCCAGTGGATAGGGACAGCTTCTGAGTGACACAGCAGGGAGTCAACTGATTTGGGAGCGTATTGGAATGTTCAGAAGAGCCCATGAACAAAATACAGGGACAGCAAACTGTTTAGAATGTTAGAGGCAAAGGCGAGATGATAGTCCCACCTCCTCAGGCATCTGGAAATGGCCCTGGACATTCAGGACAAATACGTGGTCTGGCCCAAACTCTGTCAGGACGGTCCAAAGTGGAATGGAAAAGAATGGGTCATTCTAATCAAAAATACCAGAGGTCCAATACCCCCAGATGCTCTAGGAGGAACTCTTGACTGGCCCTGGTAAGGTTTTAGGGTTTCTGTCTCAGGTTTTTAATGACAACACTCAAACAAACTTGTAACAGCCAAATATTGAAAAACAGAGATCCTGAAGACCCTGGAGAGCCACTGCAAGTCTGAGTAGGCCTTAGGTCAATCAGTGAACTTGTTGAGACCC
>NW_015169045.1:0-2187 GCF_001447785.1 Gekko japonicus
TTTTCCGGCTCTGTTTCCCCTCACCACTGCTGGCATACCTTGGGAACTGGTCAGTCGGCTTCAAGTCAAAAATAAAGTGGTTATTAGGGGAGGGTTTTTTCCCCCTCCAGCTCTGCGTTCGAAGCGTGGTTGCTTTCCTCCGTGCACGTGGCTCCCGTCCCACACCCCTTCCCGTCCACCTGGTTCTGCGTTGGGGTTCAAGAAGTGGAGGAAAGGGTCAGCAGCAATGCTCCCTCTAAGCCGTGGAGTCTCGTGAGCAAAAATTCCACTCTGTGCGCCGCTGGCATGAAAGTTCTGAGTGAGCGATTTGGCTGCTGCGTAAATCAGTTTGCTCTGGAGCCCTCCTTCCTGAGCAGAGACAGAAATGCGCGAGCCGGAGGCTAAAAGAACTGTGAGCTAGCTCACGCTAACTCAGCTTAGAGGGAACACGGGTCAGCAGGATTGAGGCTGAAAGGGTCTTCGGGCAGGGCCAGAAATCGTCGAAGCAGATGACGCAAAGGGGAGGCTGAGTTGAGAACTCCACCCACAGCCAGCCTCTTGCTGGGGGCAGGACCAAGGGGTGACGAGCGTCTGTGGCCCTATTCCAAAGCTTGCTTCCCCATGCACTGGCGGGACATGATGCTTCCATGCTCAGTGTGAGGCTACTTGTGGGTCAGATCCTCTTCCCTGTGGCAGAAGGAACGTTCCTGTAATGCGCGCGCGGGGGGGTGTCTCCCGTCAAAGCCTCCGCTAGTGGAGAGGAGGCGATCTTCTGATATCGGAACCCTCTGAAGTGCTGCAGGAATGTACACGCAGCCTTTGAATGGCGGTCTCATGGCTTGCTTTCCCGGGGATTCAGAGATGCTCAAATACGGCCAAGCCAGACTCACGTGTCTGTCCAGAAGAAGAAGAGGAGGAGGAGGAGGAGATTGGATTTCTATCCCGCCCTTCACTCGGAGTCTCAGAGCAGCTTACAAACTCCTTTCCCTCCCCCTCCCCACAACGGACACCCTGGGAGGTAGGTGGGGCTGAGAGAGCTCTTTCGAGGACTGCTCCTGAGAGAACAGCTCTGAGAGAACTTGTGACTGATCCAAGGTCACCCAGCTGGCTGCATATGGAGGAGGAGTGGGGAATCAAACCTGGTTCTCCCAGATTAGAGTCCGCACACTTAACCACTACCCCAAACTGGAGGTGCCAGCTCCTAGAAGTCTGTTCATCTGGGAGCCACGGCCAACGCAAGGGTCCTGCCTGCCCCAGTTTGCAACCTGTCTGGCTGTATGCTTGCATTTTGAAAACCCGGGGACCTTGGATAGGCGCAAAGCAGTCCCCTAGAGCCATGCACCACCCCGGCAGCTCTTTGGCTCGGGAAAGAACCTTCTCGGACTTCCAGAACCCCAGGGACAGGAATACGAGCAAAGCTCAGTCGCGGCAGCGTTTCTCCGACACAGCCGTTCCCTGTGCCTCGTGGAGGGGAGCGGCAAATGGCGAAACCTGTCTGCTCTCACCGCAGTGAGACGTGCGAGGCGGAAAGGAAACTTTCCCGGGCAATTGTGTGTCTCTAGCTGTGGCCACGGACGGCAGATGGGGATGGACAGGCATCCGAGGCCGGACGGGAACGCGGCAGCCGGCCCTTCCCTGCCGGGGGTGGTGGCAGCAGATGCCAGATTTCAGCCTGGAGGGTCGTGGGGGCAAAGAGGGCGTGGGGTCGGGGAGGGAAGGGGCAGTTTTGAGCAGAGCAGCATGAGAGGAAGGAGGGTTGATGGAGCTCACTGCCCCCGGCCTTCCCCTGATAAGAACCTCAGAAGAGCCCTGTTGGATCAGACCAGTGAGGGTCCCTCTAGTCCAGCCTCCCGTCTCACACAGGGGCCAACCGGTTCCTCTGGAGGAGGTCCAACAACAGGGCGTAGAGCCTGAGGCCTTCTCCTGATAAGAACACCAGAAGAGCCCTGCTGGATCAGACCAATGAGGGTCCCTCTAGTCCTGCATCCCGTCTCACACAGGGGCCAACCGGTTCCTCTGGAGGAGGTCCAACAACAGGGCGTAGAGCCTGAGGCCTTCTCCTGATAAGAACACCAGAAGAGCCCTGCTGGATCAGACCAATGAGGGTCCCTCTAGTCCTGCATCCCGTCTCACACAGGGGCCAACCGGTTCCTCTGGAGGAGGTCCAACAACAGGGCGTAGAGCCTGAGGCCTTCTCCTGATAAGAAC
>NW_015169046.1:0-2325 GCF_001447785.1 Gekko japonicus
GAGGACTTAGTCTTCCTGAAAATGGGCTACATCACATCTCCAGCAGCATCTCTTTACACCCCCGTGCAGGCTTGGCATTTGGTCAGGGAAACAAGACTCTTGCTGATCCGCATTAGAAAAGGAACGAAAGGAAAGGGGCTGTGAGGTCACATGATGTACTGGACAGAAGCCCAGTTCACAAGTTACAATAACCACATAAGCACACGGAGATGCCTTATACCGAATCAGACCTTCAGTCCATCAAGGTCAGTATTGTCAACTCAGACTGGTGGCAGCTCTCCAGGGTCTCAGGCAGAGGTCTTTCACAGCATCACGTTGGGGTCAGGAAGCAATTTTTCTCCAGGCCAGTTTGGCTGGAGATCCTGGAGAGGTTTTTTTGTCATCTTCTGGACATGGAGCTGGGGTCACTGGGTGTGTGTGGGGGGGAGGTAGTTGTGAATTTCCTGCCTTGTGCCGGGGGTTGGACTAGATGACACTGGAGATGTCCATGATTTTATCGTCTACTGCCTGGTCCTTTTAACTGGAGATGCCAGGGATTGAACCTGGAACCTCCTGCACTTCAGGCAGATGCTCTACCACTCAGACATGCCACGCCCCCATAACACCCTTTATGTATGTATGAGCATCTGTTGGTAAGAAAATGTCAACCCACATTCACTTTATTAATGAAACCAGGACCAGTATCTGGATAAATGTGTGGTTTCAATTTGTACATGTATTAAATGGAAAATGATAATTACTCAATGCACATATAAAGACAAGTCAAGTGCACACTGTACACTGATTGTACATGTGTTCACTGTAACTTGTGGACAGGGCTACTGTGTGTGCTTGGTTTTTTTCTTTATACGTGTGTTGAGCAATTCTCATGTTATATTCAATGCACATACAGATGAACACTAGATGTAAACCCATATTTATCTAGATTGAGTCGGCTGAAACTAAACCCGGCGAAGACAGAGGTCCTGGGCCTAGGTTGGGTCGGTTCGGGGTTCGGACTCCCTCTCCCGACCTTCAATGGGGCGCCTCTGGTGCCAGCATTGAGGGTTAGGAGTTTGGGTGTGCTCCTGGACTCCTCTTTAATGATGGAGGCCCAGGTAGCAGCCACTGCCAAGTTGGCCTTTTATCATCTTCAGCTGGCTCGGCAGTTGGTTCCCTTCCTTGACTGTGATGACCTGGCCACAGTGATCCATGCGCCCGTCACCTCGAGGCTGGACTACTGTAATGCTCTCTACTTGGGGCTGCCTTGGTCACAAATACAGAAGCTGCAGCTAGTGCAGAAAGCGGCAGCCAGGCTGCTGATGGGTCTCTCTAGGCGAGACCATATTCGGCCTGTGCTGAAGGCGCTGCACTGGCTGCCAATAGCGTACCGGATTCGCTTCAAAGTGCTGGTTCTTACCTTTAAAGCCCTCTATGGCCAGGGTCCGGCATACCTGAGGGACCGCCTTTCCCCATATGTTCCCCCAAGTGCACTACGGTTGGGGGACCAACATCTTTTGGTTACCCCAGGCCCCAGGGACGTCAAACTCGCTGTGACCCGGGCCAGGGCCTTTTCGGGGGCAGCTCCTACTTGTTGGAATGAGCTCCTGGAGGAGATCCGGGCCCTGCAGGACATTGTGCAGTTTCGCAGGGCCTGCAAGACGGAGCTCTTCCGCCAGGCTTTCGAGTAGGAGCCGCCGCCACTGTACTACCACTGCACCGCTACCGCAAAGTGCGGGGATGCCATCAGGGTGCCGAAGATGGCCCTGGGCCAAAGATCGGAAGGCAGCGTTGTCTTGGAACTTGCTTTGTTGTTCTGGGTCCATCTTCCAGAACCCATCTTGGAATTATGAACTTTCCGAGCACCAGCACTTTATTGTAATTTTGTATTGTTTTACTCTGCTTTTAACTGTTTTATCATGGCTTTGTGCCCTATTGTTAGCCGCCCTGAGCCCATTGGGGAGGGCGGGATATAAATTTTAACAACAACAACAGCAACAACAACAGCAGCAACAACAGCAGCAGCAACAACAACAACAACAACAACAACAACAACAATAATAATAATAGATAACGGTCCCTTCCCAGTTACATTTTTAAAGTGAATACACATTGCCTGTTTCTGACAAAGGAATGTGGGCATGTTCACACGGGATGTATATGCGTTCACTCTAACATGTGAGCAGGGGTAGCGTGTTGCATCTCAAGTAGGACGTTCTGGATCCACATCTCCACTTGGTCATGGAATTCGCTGGATAACCTTAGGCAATTCACCCTCATGTTAAAGTACCTCTTGGGCCTCTGCTCTCCCCCCCCACACACACACATGATTGTTAGCTGCTGGGT
>NW_015169047.1:0-1836 GCF_001447785.1 Gekko japonicus
TCAAGAGGTAGCACAAGGTGTTTGGATTGGTAATGATTGTTTGATTTACGCGTCCGCTGTGAGAAGCTGATGTTATGAACCTCTGATTTACTTCTCTTTTTAATGCCAAGTTTGTACACAAGTGCTTGGCAACACTGGTGGGGGGGGGAACCCACGGAGCTCAGGAGTGTGGCGTGAGCGTCTGTTTAATCAGTTCGCAGAGGCATCAGGTGATTTGAATTAGTGCACGGAAATGTATTAAAAGTATTCATTTTGCTAATAGAAGCGCCCATTAAAAAGCCGGCTTGTACATTAGACACCTTTGCTTATGATTCATAATATTTCCACATCATACCGGAAAAAAATAATCAAATTTTATTTTTGCAAATGCCATCAAACGATGTTTTCTATTAAAACGTTAATATCGAAGCAAATTAAGGCAGGTTGCAGATTACACATTAGTAATGTGGCTTGATCATCTCTCATCCTCTTCCTCCCCTGTAATGAAATTACCAAAGCGCAGAAGCTCACCAAAAAATCCCTCTGATAAACAGAATTAAAAGTAACACATTATTATTTATTATTTGTATGCTTCTCCCTATCCCAAAGTTGTCCGAAGGTTTCCTGCTCCTTTAAGAACAATTCGGCCTCTCTCTTGCTTCCCTTTATTACCAGAAACTAAAGGCAGGAGACTTGGGGGGGACATAGGGGTGCAATGTTGGCTATGTCACTATTTCACTTCCGGGGGGAACCTGGAAGTAATTGTCAGCTAGCTGCCATTGTCATTCCGGTTCCTGTGTAGTTCCCTGCACCCTCCCCCCCTCTCGTTCCTTGTTTGCTTGAGTTATGTTATGTAGTCCGCGGAACTTGCCAAGGTCGTGCAGCTGTGTGTAGGGGGAGAGCTTCGCCTAGGATGTTTTGGGTATCTAGCGTGTGAACTGAACCTGTGTTGACATTATAGAACTGTTGCGTTCCCATGCAATGGGCGCGAACTGTAGGGTCTATTCCCGCCAGCGGGAACTGGACCCATTGGTCCTTCTTCGGTTCAAATGTCTTTATTATGCCTTCCCTGGTTACCTGTAGTTATTCCTAACAATGTCCTGTTCTGGTTAAACCAACGCTTTGAAATAAACCTTACTTGCTTTGCAACGTGGAGTTGTCTTGAATGCTTGGGATCCAACAGTAATGAAGGGTAGCTCTAGGAATTGCTGGAAACTCTGTGGTAAAGCCACAGAAACTCTTAGGCTGCTCGAACCCAGCCATCTTCATTTGATACCTCAGATTTATGGAGGGGCTTATTTGTTCCCCCGAAAGGACACAGGGTTCCTCCTTTATTAAATTTTTTGAAGGGCATGCAGATGGAAGGTATTGGCCTACCGTCAGCTGCCTTGAATCTTAGGAGAGAGGTGGGATGGGAATGCTGTTAATTAAAGAGACAATAAATAGTTTAAAATATGAATACCCTAGCTGTTGATTGCGTTTTTATCCTACCCTTCCTCCAAGGAGTCCAAAGCCAGTTTGGTGTAGTGGTTAGGTAAAAAGATAAAGGTTCCCTTGCTCGAAAGCCAGTTGAATCCGACTCTAGGGTTGCGGTGCTCATCTCCGTTTCAAAGCCGAAGAGCCAGCGCTGTCCGAAGACGTTTCTGTGGTCATGTGGCCGGCATGACTAAACGCCGAGGCGCACGGGACGCTGTTACCTTCCCACCGAAGTGGTACCTATTGATCTACTTGCAATTTCTTGCTTTCGAACTGCTAGGTTGGCAGGAGATGGAACAAGAGACAGGAGCTCACTCCGTCATGCGGTGCACTCGGGTCTCGAACTGCTGAACTACCGACCTTCCACAGCCTGCAGTTCAG
>NW_015169047.1:1861-2176 GCF_001447785.1 Gekko japonicus
GGGAGAGCCGGGTTTGATTCCCCACTTCTCCACATGCACCTGCTGGATGACCTTGGGCAAGCCGTAGTTCTGTCAGAGGTGTTCTTGAAAAGAGCAGTTTCTGTCAGAGCTCTCTCAGCCCCACCTACCTCACAGAGTGTCTGTTTTGGGGAGAGGGAAGGAAGGAGATGGTAAGCCGCTCTGGGACTCGGAGTGAAGGGCGGGGTATGAATCCAACCTCCTCCTTCTCCTCTTCTTCTTTGTATATTGCCACCAAGTCACAACTGACATATGGCTATCCCTCAGGGTTTTCAGGGTAAGTGACATTCAGACGTG
>NW_015169048.1:0-1461 GCF_001447785.1 Gekko japonicus
CTCGAGGTAACCGTCGCATGGATCATTGCGGCGTTGTTTCAGATGTGGAAACCATGTATATCGGAAGGATTCTGGGTAGCGCTCACACCTGGTGTGGTGATTGGACAGCCCAAAACACCTTGTCTAAAAAGGGTGCTATTCCGCAAAGATACAAGACCCAGAGGATATAGAAACATTTTACAGCAGAATTTGCAGAGGATGATTCCTTGAAGCTCATTTCTTTGGGCTTTTCTGCGGAGGCTCTGAGGAAACGTTTTTCATCTCCTTGCAGCCAAAAGGACTCATTCAGTCTGTGTGAGGGACGGACGCGCAGTTCATCATCTGAAAGAAGCAGAAAGGATTGAGGAGATCAACAGAGGGAAAGACCCAGGCGGCATTAATAAAGAGAATTGACTTCTTGTTGATTTGCTTGATGTTCAACTTTGTAGCTCATTAGAAGTCCTCAGTGAAACAAAATAGTGTTGTGGGTTTTTTTTAAATCTCCGTTTCAGACTTAACAGCAATGATTTAGCTTTGATTAGGAAAATATAGTCATAATTTCCAGTTCCTTGACAGCTCAGTCTGAATTAATACTCTCGGGGTGGGTGGGAAGCGAGAGTGATACCATCGGCTTGTCGCTGAAGGAGGATAAATTGGATTCTCTGTCTTGCATTTAAACAAACATGAAAGAAGAATTCCTCTGGACAAAAAGCAATATTATATGTGGCGCATCCGTTGGTGGGGGTGCAGCTGCAGGGTTCTACAAGTGCCCCCACCCAAGACTTACACTGCCTGTGGAGTGGGTACCCAGGACAGGGGGTCGGGGAAAGAGGTTTTCAGGGCACCTGGGGGAGGTGGTACTCATGGTTGGAGCGAGCAACTCAGAATGCCTGGACATTGGAGGGCGCTACATCACTCTAAGGGTGTATCGGTGTTATCGCCTTGAATGGATGCCTCTCTTTGTCTTAACCTGGGAGTCACCAAAGAAGCGGCTATGGACCACCGTGGTTGCTGTCCATTTACTGTGGCTTCTTCAGGCCACTGCCTCAATGGTGGAGCTGTGAATGCATATTGATGCTTATAAACAAAGCCTGTACTATATAAAGTAGATCATGGCCCCAATCACACGCCGACATTGCCACAGGATTCCCACAGATGTCGGGTGGGTTTTACGGGTGCGATCAAATGGGCACATCTGGAAAGTGTCGCGCACCCGTAGCCAACCCATCCCGTCCGGCCGAAGATCCGGAGTTAAAAGGTACCTGTGAAAATCCACTATCAAAAGCTTGTGACAAGCCGCAGACAGACCTCCTCCGTCTGATTGCTCCAGCGTGCTCTTCTTGCCACGTTGAAGTGCGCCAGAAACACGCGCAACCAGAAACAACCCCGGTCTGCCACCGCAGTGTCGGATCAGGTAGTGTCGGATTAAATTGCAGCAGCACAAATAGCCACGCCTCCCCCCCCCCCACGGTTATCCAGCCC
>NW_015169048.1:1472-2167 GCF_001447785.1 Gekko japonicus
TTTATCTGGCCCGTGTGACCGGGGCCCATACTCAAAATACAATCAATGAGACCAGATAATCTTACCCCCAAATTTGGTAAGATTATCTGGCTCCGTTACTGTATTTTGAAAAAGGATTGTAATAGAAAACAATAATTCATTTTAAAGACACTATTTGTTGTCTAGTAGTTTTGTACAGTTTTGTTTACGCTGTATATCCATTGCTGGTTGATTCTTACCTTTATTATGGAGAATTGTAGTAAAAACACACGGTATGAAATTTTTTGTTAACATCAATATGCAATTAGAGACTCACCATTGAGACAATGGCCTGCAGAAGTCTAATCACATGATTTCTTTAAGTATTTGCACAGCTGCGAACAATCATGGAAACTGGGGAAGGGTTTAATGTGATGCTTTCAGTTTGTGATCAGAGGCCAGCAAAGAGAGCTGAATTGAAGCAAGATAGACGGCGAGCCAGATTAACTTCTAGAGCTTTTTTTTGGGGGGGGGGTAAGATTATCTGGTTTCCATAACTGTATTTTGAATATGTATACAGGATCTGTTTTATATAGTATGGAATTTGTTTATAAACATTGATATGTATTCACAGCTCCACCATCGAGACAGCGGCCTGAAGAAGTCAGAGTAAACGGACAGCAGCCTTGGCGATCCGTAGCCACTTCCTTTGTGACTATGTTTAGAGACAAAGAGGG
>NW_015169049.1:0-2186 GCF_001447785.1 Gekko japonicus
ATTTATATATTTGATGTGAATACATGTAGGTTTTCCTAGATACCTTTTACAATCAGGGTTTTATATTGGCCCCCTTTTTCACATTCTACTAACCTTTGTTAGGTTCTGAAATTTAAGTGTTATGGTTCAGTTTTTTGCCCTTTCTGTCCCTGCTCATCTACCGAGTGGCCGATCTCTTCTTCTGTGTGCAAGGACCGACTGTATAGCAAGAAGGGTCACTGTGCTGAAATGCCTTTCCTCCTTGCTCTTACAGACAAGCAGAACAAGTGTTTTTGCAAGAGTACAGCGGGCCACTTTCAGTCAATTGCCCTTTCTCACTGTAGTTCCCTGTGCAACATGGGTTCTTCTGAACCCTCTGCAGCAGCTTTGGGGTGGGTGTTTCATTTAAGTACGCACAGCCCCAGCTCACTGCCCATTCCCACCTATGCAAATGCACTGGGCCCTCTCCCCATGCAACCCATTCAGCTTCACCTGCTTGAGGGTCTTAGTAGTACTGCTCATTCTATTGGCTAAGATCTACCAAAATACTTTCCAGCAAGGGAAAGGGCACAGAACTCAGCACACACCCGCCACCCACTTGTAAGAATCTGAGACTCATGGCAACAATGTACTTGTTTTTTAATTCTGCTAACTCAGTGCTCCTTTGGCATGTAAGGGCACTGTGTTAAATAGATTTTAACGTAAATAAATGAATTTAAATAAATTGCTATGTCTGTACTGAGGATATTGTCACAAGTAGCCGGTAGCCAGCATTCCTTGATGTTAAATGGAAAATTTATTGCAGATATCACTGCTGTTCTTCCCATACAGATAATGGATGGATTCGCCAGAATGGGGTTTCCGAACTGCATCGGCGCACTGGATGGGAGCCACATAGAAGAAGAAGAAGAAGAGAAGAGATTGGATTTATACCCCGCCCTTCACTTGGAGTCTCAGAGCGGCTTACAAACTCCTTTCCCTTCCCCTCCCCACAACAAACACCCTGTGAGGTGGGTGGGGCTGAGAGAACTCTGACACAAACGGCTGTTTTTCAAGGACAGCTGTGCCAGAGCTTGTGACTGACCCAAGGTCACATCAGCAGGTGCAAGTGGAGGAGTGGGGAATCAAACCCGGTTCTCCCAGATTAGAGTCTGCACACTTAACCACTGCACCATACCGGTGGCTTCTCCGGCTCAACGGGCACACATATACAAAAACAGAAAAGGCGGGCACTCCATCCTTCTGCAGGGAGCTGTGGACCACAGAGGTCGTTTCATTGATGCGGAGATTGGCAAGTCGGGCAGGAACCATGACTCCAGCGTTTTCCGGTCATCTAAACTTTGCAGGGCGATGGATGGTGGGGTGTTTGTCCCGGGGAACCCCACTATCACTGTGAATGGTGTAACAATCCCCCCTCTGATGCTAGCCGATGGGGGTTATCCCATCAGAGGGTGGCTTATGACACCATTCAGATCCCCCACTGACCGGATGGAGAAACTGTTTAATAAGCGGCATGCCAAAGCACGTGTCGTGGTGGAGCGTGCATTTGGAAGACTGAAATCCAGATGGAGTTGCCTTACTAAAAGAATGCGCCTCAAGGAGGAGGACTTTACTCCTATCACTGCGGCCTGTGTGGTGCTCCACAATATTTGTGAGGAAAAGGGACACCTGGCAGAGCCCCTGGGGTCAGGGAACATTCCAGTACTACCTCTACCCCCTCCTGATGTCCTGTCTGATCGCAGACACAAAACACGGGGTGAAAGGGTGTGGGCTGCATTGATGACTGTGGTGTGTAACGAGGAATAAAGAGCAGGCTCCTGTTGCACACTAAGACAGTTATATATGTTCAGAAATAAAAGTTTGCCTTTTTGTTTAGCAATCATAAGCCTCAGATTCTCTAATGTTGTCTCATTTCTGCCCAGATATGCTAACAATCTGGGGTTCTATGGTCATTCCTGCCCAGTGGTGGTTTATCGGATTACACTCCTCCTAGGAAATCATAGCAGAAATGCAAGAGGTAGCATTGCACCGCAGAGGTTAAAACATATCAAGGGGAAAAATCAACTACTGACAACCATGACAAATCTGTTCCAAAAAGTTTTAATATAACAATAAATTTACTGTAGAAAAGTTTAACGTAGAACTATATACATTAACTTGAAAAACCGATCGAAAACAAACTATTTACATGCTACGAGGCCGGTCAT
>NW_015169050.1:0-2044 GCF_001447785.1 Gekko japonicus
GTGAGCCGGCTCACACTGACTCAGCTCAGGGGGAACGCTGGAGTCTACCTTCCAAAGCAGCCTTTTTCTCAGCAAACTGATTTATGCAGTTTCCAAATCGCTTGCTCACAATGTTAATGGCAGTAGCTCACAAAGTAGAATTTTTGCTCACACGACTCCACAGCTTAGAGGGAGCATTGGTTGTAATTCGAGGAGATCGAAAGCCACCGCCTGGAGAATGTCGACCCTTCGTGTCAAAGAGGCAGACGGGGTCCACTTGCTTCCGAAATGCGACCACCAGGCTACGCTCTTCTCAGCGATGTCAAACAGAACAAACCATTGGGGTTGGGGGGGGGGTCGCAAGCAGAAGAAAAACTCATCCCTGTTACCCAAACGAAGCCCGATGTTTGATCGCGGGAATAACAAAAAACTGTCTTTAAGCAGCTCGCACGCTAAAAAAAAAATTAGGTAATTAAAAACAAAGGCAGAAACAATCAATGTTATCTCTTCCAACAGAACTGACTGTTCACAGCGTATAGCAGGTGCAGTGAGTAATCCTAGACAGAGAACAAAAACGCTGGCTTCCGGGACTGAAGTCGGGGATAGAGAAAAGAACAGACGGCAGTCGGATTGCGAGAGAGACCACCTCCTTTTCTGGATGGGAGGAGGAAGAGGACAAGGAAGAGGAGGAGGAGATTGGATTTATACCCCGCCCTTCACTCAAAGCCTCAGAGTGGCTTACAATCTCCTTCCCTGCCTCTCCCCACAACAGACACCCTGTGATCTGGGTGGGGCCGAGAGAGCTCTGAGAGAACTGCTCTTGAGAGAACAACTCTGAGAGAACTGTGACTGACCCAAGGTCGCCCAGCTAGCTTCAAGGGGGGAAGTAGGGATTCAAACCCGGTTCTCCAGATTAGAGTCCGCCGCTCTTAACCACTACACCCAACTGGGTTCCCCCCCCCCCAATCCCCTCCAAGAGGAAGGCCTTCAGGGGGAAAGGTCACATGGTGTCATCACAGAGAAGAAGCTGTGGCTCAGTGGTAGAGTCTCTGCCTTGCATGCAGAAGGTCCCAGGTTCAATCCCTGACATTTCCAGTTAATAGGACCAGGCAGGAGGTGATGTGAAAGACCTCAGCCTGAGACCCCAGAGAGCTTTAAAGAGGGGCTGTGCCTCAGTGGAAGAGCATCTGCTTGGCATGCAGAAGTTCCCAGGTTCAGTCCCCGGCATCTCCAGTTAAAAGGACCAGGCAGGAGGTGATGGGAAATCTTTACCTGTAGACCCAGGAGAGCCACCTCTGATCAGAGCAGACAACACTAACCTTGATTGAACAATGGTCTTTCAATGGCCAAGTCACTATAAGGCAGATAGACCAATGGCCGAGTCAGTATAAGGCAGCTTCTTGTGTTCACAGCTTTCAAGGGAAAGACCCTGGCTCAGTGGCAGAGTATTAGCTTCCCTTGCAGAAGGTCCCAGGTTCAATCCCTGGCATCTCCAGTTAGAAAGGATTGGGCAGTAGATGATGGGGAAGGCCTCAGCCTGAGACCCTGGAGAGCTGCTGCCAGTCTGAGTAATCAACACCGGCCTTGATGGACCAAGGGTCTGATTTATTATAAGTCAGCCTCATGTGTTCATGTATTATAGGGGAGGGGCTGTGGCTCAGGGGTAGAGCCTCTGCTTGGCATGCAGAAGGTCCCAGGTTCAATCCCCGGCATCTCCAGCTAAAAGGACCAGGCAGGAGGTGATGGGAAAGACCTTGACCTGAGACCCTGGCTCAGTGGTAGAGCATCTGCTTGGCATGCAGAAGGTCCCAGGTTCAATCCCCGACATCTCCAGTTAAAAGGAACATGCTGGTGGTGATGGGAAAGACCTCAGCGTGAGACCCTAGAGAGCTGTAAAGAGGGGCTGTGGCTCAGTGGTAGAGCATCTGCTTGACATGCAGAAGGTCCCCGATTCAATCCCCAGCATCTTCAATTAAAAGGACCAGGTAGGAGGTGATGGGAAAGACCTCAGTCTGAGACCCTGGAAAGCCGCTGCCAGGCAAATTTGATTTTGGGCTGTATCAAC
>NW_015169051.1:0-2053 GCF_001447785.1 Gekko japonicus
GAGGGGAATTTCTGTTCCAGGGTGGGTTTTGCAAAACAACAGAGGGAGCAGCCCAAGCAGAATCAGCCTGTGTCCCTGCCCACCGCCTGACTAGGAAAGCCCTGATGTCCTCCCTGACAGATGCGTCAGGGCCATGCGCCCTCAGCTTGCCCACAGACAAGGGCTTTGTTATGTCCCGAGCAAGGCTCCCTCTAAGCTGTGGAGTCTTCTGAGCAAAAATTCCCCTTTGTGAGCTCCTGGCATTAAAGTTGTGAGCGAGTGATTTGGCTGTTGCATAAATTAGTTTGCTCTGGAGCCACATCCTTCCTGAGCGGAGACAAAAACGTGTGAGCCGGAGGCTAAAAAACCGTGAGCTGGCTCACACTAACCCAGCTTAGAGGGAACACCGGACCTGAGCTTTTAGTGACCTTCCCCCATGGCAGGGCAGGGAGAAAATCCTCCCCTTTTGTTGGAAAGTGAAGCCAGACAGTATCTCTTCTTCTCCAACCGGAGGAGCGGATCCAGATTTCCTCTGGGTTCTTGGAGCAGGAAGGGCTTTGGGAGAGCTCTCGTTTGGAAAGAGCTGCCTGGCTCACACAGGAGAATGTGTGGTGTAGGGTTACCACTTGACTGGAAATGGTGGGTGAGCAATGGGAGAACGAAGGGTGGGGGGATGATATTGTGGCGGTGCCACAGCATCATTTCCGGGCGATGCCAGGGAAATGACACCACAGTGTACAGCAACACTCTAGGAATTCCCCTGGCCTGTATGGTTTATACCATAGAGAGTGGGAGAATTCCTTAAGCGTTGCACGAAGGTAAACTCCAGATCTATGAGTGCCAGAGAGCTGGACATCAACAACTCAGGGATCCTTAGCAGGGGTCATTTCGTAGAAAAAGAGGTGCAGGATCTGATTAGCACAACTCATTAGCATAAGTCATTTGCATATGCCACACCCCCTGACATCACCGGAAGTGTGTCAGAAGGCAACACCCACTGCTCAGGCTCCACTGGACTGTTTTGGATTGCTAGCTATTGGGGGGGGGGAATGTGCAGATCTGCCCTCGCAGAGGAGGGAGAGCTTGTACCTGAATAAAACCTGGTCTTAAAGGTGCCACTGGACTGTTTTGGACCAGGGGGTCGGGGGGGCTCTGCGACTTACTTGGCTGCTTCTTGCTCTGACTGAGGGCTGCTGGGAGCAGGGGGTGGGGCTTGTTGCATGTGCCCGCCCCCTGGGCTCTTTACTGCTGTAGCTCCGCTCCTGTGTGCTCCTGCAGGAAATGACCCCTGGTCCTTAGTAGGAAGTCTTGCTTTGTAAATTAAAAGCGCCTCCTTGGACCTCAGATACTCTGTTTGTAATGGGTGGAAGGCCAAAGCCCACTCACCCTTTTTGCCGTCGTAACTTCGGAAATGCCACAGCACTGAATGGATATTGCTTGCCAGTTTGGTGTAGTGGTTAAGTGCGCGGACTCTAATCTGGGAGAACCGGGTTTGATTCCCCACTCCTCCACATGCAGCTGCTGGTGTGACTTTGAGTCAGTCACAAGTTCTCTCAGAGCTGTTCTCTCATGAGCAGTTGTCTCAGAGCTCTCTCAGCCCCACCCACCTCACAGGGTGTCTGTTGTGGAGAGGGGAAGGGAAAGGAGTTTGTAAGCCGCTCTGAGACTCCTTCGGGTAGTGAAGGGCGGGGTATAAATCCAATCTCTTCTCTTCTTCTTCTTCTTGCAACACAACTGCTGATGACCACAAAAGGTCTCCCGGCATCTATCAACTCCACTTGGTGAAACACACACACCCCCCTATATATATTAGCTTGAAATATTGTTGGGGGGTTATGCAGCCTTCCGTTATACACCACTTCCACATGGCACCATCTTTTAGCTAGGCTGGTGGTTCCCTTCAGTGGCAAGCAAAGAAACAAGTTCATCAAATGCCCACAGTTGTACCCGCGCCAATCTGTGTGCATTTTTATTTCCATTCCAAGAATAGTCCTCTGGAGGTTGCCTGTTCCACGGATGCATGACCCCTTGTGCAGAACTTCCTTTTCTATAGCTGGTCCACAGAACTCCCTGA
>NW_015169052.1:0-2026 GCF_001447785.1 Gekko japonicus
AGACTGTGGTAGCAATGCATCACTACCCTCTTGCCAGGTTGGGGGTATTGTCTTTTTTCCTTTATCTTGTTTATAACGTTTTGTAGCAGTATTATTAATACTTCTTCTAGATGCTTATAATACATTGTTGTCAACCCATCCAGTCCTTGTGCTTTATTGCTTGAGAGATTTCTTGAATTGTTATTGTTTAATTTCATATTTTTCTATGTTCTGATGTAAGCCTTGCAGTCAAGATGTCTTTTAAATATTCTCTTATTCTTTCTTCTGAAACAACTTCTTTTTGTATAACCCTGAGAGAGCACTGATAAATTGTTCCTATATTTCTTTTTCTGCATATGTAATTTGATCTCCTTTCTTTACACCTATTACTCTTTTTTCGCTTTCCTTCCTGAGACAGTACGCTAGATATTTATCAGGTTTATTCGCATGTTCAAAATATCTTTGATTTAGAAAAAAATTTCCTGCACCTCTTCTACTTCTAACATATCTAATTGGTTTCATCTCTTGCTAGTTTTTTAATTAGGACTGTTTTTATGTTCTTGTTCCAGTCTCTGGATTTTTTCTGTTATTATCTTAGTTTGCTCTAATCTTTCTTGCTTTTTTAAAGCAGCAGTTGCTTGCAGAATTCCTCTAATAAAAGCTTTACTTGCTTCCCAAATTGTAGCTGGAGACATTCCTTCTGTGTTATTTATTTTAAAAAACTCTTCCAAATCTTTTTTACGCTTATTTACTACATCTTCCGGTAGTAAGAGTATCATTTAATCTCCATCTTCTTCTTGATTCTCTATTCCATTGAAAGACTACGTCTATTGGATTATGGTCTGCAAATATCTTCAACTGAATCTCTGCTTTTTCTAAATTCATTGTCAAACTTTTTAATATCCAACACATGTCTGTTCTTGAATATGTTTGATGTCTTTCTGAAAAGAAGGTAAAGTATCTGCCCTTCAGATGTTTAGTCCTCTAAGAGTCTTCTAATTCCAACATTTCCATGTATTAGAGTACATTTTAAGGTAATTTCCCACTTTTAATATTCCTTGATCTGTGTTTTTTTGATATAGTACTCCATATCTCCAAGAATCATTATTTCCTCATCTAGGAAATATAGCTTAGTTTGGAAAAAATTGTCCAAAAAATTGACTTTAGCTTCATTTGGTGCATATTTTGCCTCCCAGCTCATTTTTATAATCCGGTATCTTCCATCTGAGTCTTTTAATTCTTCTAATATTTCTAGTTGTAGGTTTTTAATGTAAATAGCTACTCCACATTTTTTATTTTGTGCTGAAGCAAAATATGCTTTGCCTATCTTTTTTGTTGTTTGAAATATGCTCATATTTTTTCTTTATAAGAGTTTCTTGTAGGAATAATATATCAGTATTTTGTTTTTTCAGTTGATTGAAGATTTTCATCCTTTTTGAATGACAATTCAGTTGATTGATACTTATTGATACTATTTTTAATTTATCCATTTTGCCCTGATGTTTTTGCCACATCCAACTTATCCTTTTCTATGCTTGTTTCTTCATCAGAGTTTTTGGTCTGTGAACTTTGCTTTGAGCTACTAGCAGATTGCTTTGAATTACTTGGGAGATTCTCCTTCTGTTCCTCTATTTAAGTCCTCTGCTTGCAGTTCTTTGGCCAATTGCTTAGCTTGTTCCTCTGTTGCAATTATTTTCTTCCTTTTGGCCCCACTGGTGGACCTCCTGATGGCACCTGGTATTTTTGGCCACTGTGTGACAGAGTGTTGGACTGGATGGGCCATTGGCCTGATCCAACATTGGCTTCTCTTATGTTCTTAAATACTTCCATTGCAAATGAAATTTTCCAACAGTATTTTATTTATTTATTTTGTAAGGTCTGTCTCAAAAATTCAAAGTCTTTCCTTTCCTTTAACACACTTGTTGGTAAATCCTGAAAGATCTGCACCTCTTTTCCCACAACCTTGAGCGGTGATTCCCTTTGGTTCTTTAGTATTGTGTCCCGTGTTTTCGTGTAGATGAATTGAACCAGTATATCTCAAGGTAGC
>NW_015169053.1:0-615 GCF_001447785.1 Gekko japonicus
TCCTTCACTATTTCCCCCCCAAGAATTAAACCCAAGCAAATGGTGACTCAAGCTTGTTATTCCTGCTTGGTCCTCCGATCCGTTAAATATCTTCATGATGCTGTATGCTAATTTACTCCTCTGTCGATGCAACAAACGTGGAATTGAGCACACTCCCGGAGCACGGCAGAAGACGGGCGGGCCTGGCGTAATGTGGTCCATGGGGTCGCGACGTCGGACTCGACTGTCTGACTGAACAACAAAAAATTTACTGCTCACCCTCTACCTGTATGTATGGATTGGTAATTTCCGTTTCATTGTATCTTAAGAAGTGTGCCTGCACACAAAAGGTTGTACCTGGAATAAAACTTTGTTGGTCTTAAAGGTGCCCCTGGACTCAAAGCCTTGTTTTGCTGCTCGACGCCAACAGAGCCACCCGGCAAGCGTGGACCCTAATCTGGGAGAACCGGGTTTGATTCCCCGCTTCTCCACATACAGCTGCTGGATGACCTTGGGTCAGTCACAAGTTCTCTCAGAGCTGTTCTCTCACGGGCAGTCCTCGAGAGAGCTCTCTCAGCCTCACCTGCCTCAAAGGGTGTCTGTTGTGGGGAGGGGAAGGGAAAGGCGTTTGTGAGC
>NW_015169053.1:686-1337 GCF_001447785.1 Gekko japonicus
TGGCATCTTACAAATCTCACATCATTATCATGGGCTTCAGTGAATCCACAGATCTGGTGTGAAGCACTGCAGTAACTCAAGGTGCAAAGCGGTTACCATTACAAGGCACGTTTCCACAGGGGAGTTCAGAGTTTCTGGGTAAACTGGTGCCTGTCTCCTTTCCCTCCTCAAAGCAGAGGACCCCGTTTCAGCTTTGCCACTGCTAGGCCGTCCTAATGCCTTAGCCCTTCCCTGTTCTGCAGGCTAAAAGCTGATCTTAAAAGAGTTTTGAAAATGGCCACGGATGACGTTTTATCTCCCTTATCCGCCTTTATCGCCAGCATGCAGCCATTTTGAGAGAGGACAGCTACGAAAGATATAAAATGTTCCAGTACGGGGCATGGGCTAGTTGAGCAGTGCCCCCCACAATCAGATTTAAGATTATGCATGGGAAAGAGCAGGTAGAGAAAGAGGTCCTTTTCTCCCTTTCTCACAAGACAAGGACTCATGGGCACTCCATGAAATTGCTGAGCGGTCGGGTTAGAACGGATAAAAGGAAGTCCTTCTTCACCCAAAGAGTGATGAACACATGGAATTCACTGCCACAGGAAGTGGTGGCGGCTACAAGCATGGACGGCTTCAAGAGGGAACTGGATAAACATATGGAGCAGA
>NW_015169053.1:1357-2007 GCF_001447785.1 Gekko japonicus
GGTCCATCAGTGGCTATTAGCCACAAGGTATAGATAGGGGCTCTGGGGCAAGTGATGCTCTGTCTTCTTGGTGCTGGGGGGGGGTCAACAGTGGGAGGGCTTCTAATGTCCTGGCCCCACTGGTGGACCTCCTGATGGCACCTGGTATTTCTGGCCACTGTGTGATACAGAGTGTTGGACTGGATGGGCCTTTGGCCTGATCCAACATTGGCATCTCTTATGTTCTTATGTTCACACGTTGCATGTTTGGTCCTGTTTAACATAGAAGCAGCCTTGAGAGGTGCCCATTAAAGCTTAGGAGACCTGGCCCGTAAAGAAACTGAATAGTATTGTCGTGAAAAGTAATTGGAATGAGACTTCCTGTAGTTGTTCTTTGTTCCTGAGGAAGGAGCAGAAGTCCGAAACACTGCATACTACCTAGGAAAAGTGTTGGCTATCTACTCTGGACTTGGTTTTTTTTCCTTCTACGGATCCTGTGGACTTCTGTATTTTCCCATGATGGATTATATGTACAGATTTATTTCTGATTACAGGTGCGTTTCACTTCGTTGAAGTCTACTTGCGGGTAATTCAGCTCACAGTTGCTTCTTGTTGTCCCTTGCTAAGGTCTCATTTATGTCGGATCCGGCCTTCATAAAAAATGAGTTCGA
>NW_015169054.1:0-1999 GCF_001447785.1 Gekko japonicus
ACATGCCAAAATCCTCCTTTCCCATTCAGGCCTTTGCAGTCCCTCTGCTTGTAAGTAAATAAACAATAGGATTTACAATGGTTGTGACTTTTGAGACTTTTGTCCTTCTTTGTGTCAATGTCAGAAGCGAATTTCTGTTCCAGCGTGGGTTTGGTAAGACAGCGGAACAAATGCTAGATGCAGATTGGGCCGAAGTTGGGAGGAAGTGAACTTTTTTACAAAGCAGGATAATTCTTTGAAAAATTATCCTACATCAGATTTTTCAAATGTTTGGAATGGACTGAATTTTGCCTTTTAATTTCTATATAGTTATATATGTATTATATCTAATTTATACTTACTATGGTATTTGGGATAAAGCACACTTATAACCTTTATAATTATATCAATTTATTTATTTACATATTTTTGCATGGTATAACCTTGTTTAAGGAAATTGACCATAGAAGAGATGAGATAATTGAAAAAATTCTTGAAATAGCGGAAATGGACAGATTAAATCTGATATTAGCAGGGAGAGATCACTAAAGTAAATAAATGGATGGGGAAAATTGTATAATATATACTCCAAAGAATGTTATGTATAAAATGAAATTTTTCTTTTTTGTAATGGAAAATCCATAAATAAACTTTTAAAAAAAGGAAGTCAAATGGAAATTTGATAAGAAGAAAAATAAAGGGAAGTTGACCATAGCAGTTCGTTTCCATTAAAAAAATTAACAATGCTTAAAATTATGTTCCTTTTTATAGTGGGGATGGTTGTACGTATGATTAACCAGGCAGTTCTATGGGGAAAAGAGGGAAAGCAGCCCCAGCCTTTCATATCTAGAAGAACCAAAGGAATGCTCTCACCCACAGACAAAAGCTTATGGCCCCCAAAAGGCTGTCATACTTAACAACTGAGAATGACCTCACCATGAGCAGCAGGTTAAGTGACAGTTTTGGCATACGGGGTGGGGCTCACTGTTCATACAGGTCTCCCCAAAAGACAATACGGAAACAAGAGGACATAACAAGAACTCTGCTGGATCTGGCCAGATGTTCATCTGTTCAAGTATTGTGTTTCTCCCATTGGCCAATCAGAGAAAAAAGGGAGACAATTTCCCCAGGGTGGATCCCAGAAAGCAGAGACTGTCCAAGGTAAAAAGAGTGTGAAAGCAGAATCAGGCTGAGCAGCAGGACACCCATCAACGCATCATTACTTACGCAATAGATTTAGCAGAGGGAGGCTTGGAAAAAACATGTGGCAGAAAGACAGTGGTTGCCGTAGAAGTGATTCCGCTGATGACAAAGTCCCCCGGCCTGTAGTAATTCAGTGGGACTCTTCGATCAGCTATCATGCTGAATGGGCACTTTGCCTTCAGAACCCTGCAGGAGAAATGGGGCAGCAGCTGAAAGAGCACCACCAGCAGCAGGGCCATCCTGGGAATGCCTGCTAAAGCCGCTTCCCATATCCTGCTAACTTGAAGAAGCAAAACCCTGTCGCAACACCAGCAGTGCAGAGACTGTACTTATACTGATGGAGCCCAGCACTGGGTTCTGATCCAAGGGGATGACACTGAATCACACAGCAGCAGAGCTCTGGCCCCCTTCTCCCAGCTGCCCGAAATCTCAGCCTCCAGAGATATTTATGCTCCAGCCATTTCAAACTCTGTTTGACGAATTTCCATGCATTTTTCTTGATTTTGGTGTATGTACAATTATCTTCAAAGGTGATATTAGGAAAGGGCTCTTGAGTGTTGGTGAGTGGAGGAGCAAATCACCATCATTTCCATCATTACAAGGGAAAGTGCCGCCTCTGCAGCATCCTTGGCACTGTGTGTGGCTTCATGTGCAGGTGCATGGCTGGGAAAGATGTATTTTTGAGACTCAGCACTTTGGTTCTATGCTCTTTCATAGTTAAGGAAGGGGACAAACCAGTGAGGTTTGACCAAGCTTTATGGAATTTAAGACAAAGCTGTTCCATTTTGATGTTTACAAAATCTGCATCTGTTATTCC